>NW_020172726.1:256012-262988 GCF_003031525.2 Neophocaena asiaeorientalis asiaeorientalis
CCTCCCTCCTTTCTTTATTTCTTTCCTTCTTTCCTTCTTTTCTTCCTTCCTTCCTTCTTCCTACTTCTACTAATTCTTTCTCTCTATGTTTTCTCCCTTTTACTCTGAGCTGTGTGGATGAAAGGTTCTTGGTGCTGCAGCCAGGAATCAGTGCTGTACCTCAGAGGTGGGAGAGCCAACTTCAGGACACTGGTCAACAAGAGACACCCCTGCTCCACATTATATCAAATGGCAAAAATCTCACAGATATCTCCATCTCAACACCAGCACCCAGCTACACTCAGCGACCAGCAAGCTACAGTGCTGGACACCCTATGCCAAACAACTATCAAAACAGGAACACAATCTAAAATCTTAGAAATAGAATAGACAAAATGCAAGAAACATTTAACAAGGTCCTAGAAGAACTAAACATGAAACAAACAACGATGAACAACAAAATAATTGAAATGAAAAGTACTCTAGATGGGATCAATAACAGAATAACTGAGGCAGAAGAACGGATAAGTGACCTGGAAGATAAAATAGTGGAAATAACTACTGCAGAGCAGAATAAAGAAAAAAGAATGAAAAGAACTGAGGACAGTCTCAGAGACCTCTGGGACAACATTAAAGACACCAATATTGGAATTATAGGGGTTCCAGAAGAAGAAGAGAAAAAGAAAGGAACTGAGAAAATATTTGAAGAGATTAAAGTGAAAACTTCCCTAATATGGGAAAGGAAACAGTTCATCAAGTCCAGGAAACACAGAGAGTCCCATACAGGATAAATACAAGGAGAAATACGCCAAGACATATATTAATCAAACTGTCAAAAATTAAATACAAAGAAAGCATATTAAAAGCAGCAAGGTAATAACAACAAAAAACACACAAGGGAATCCCCATAAAGTTAAAAGCTGATCTCTCAGCACAAACTCTGGAAGCCATAAGGGATTGGCAGGACATATTTAAAGTGATGAAGGATAAAAAACGGCAACCAAGATTATGCTACCCAGCAAGGATCTCATTCAGATTTGACGGAGAAATTAAAATCTTTACAGACAAGCAAAAGCTGAGAGAGTTCAATACCACTAAACCAGCTTTACAACAAATGCTAAAGGAAATTCTCTAGTAAAGAAACACAATAGAAGGAAAAGACCTACAATAACGAACCCAAAACAATTTAGAAAATGGGAATAGGAACATACATATCGATAATTACCTTAAATGTAAATGGACTAAATGCTGCCACCAAAAGACACAGATTCGCTGAATGGATACAAAAACAAGACCCATATATATGCTGCCACAAGAGACCCATTTCAGTCCTAGAGACACATACAGACTGAAATTAAGGGGATGGAAAAAGATATTCCATGCAAATGGAAACCAAAAGAAAGCTGGAGTAACAATGCTCATATCAGACAAAACAGACTTTAGAATACAAACTATTAGAAGAGACAAAGAAGGACACTACATAATGATCAAGGGATCGATCCAAGAAGAATATATAACAATTATAAATATTTATACACCCAACATAGGAGCACCTCAATACATAAAGCAAATACTAACAGCCGTAAAAGAGGATATCGACAGTAACACATTCATAGTAGGGGACTTTAACACTCAACTTTCAAAAATGGACACATCATCGAAAATGAAAATAAATAAGGAAACACAAGCTTTAAATGGTACATTAAACAACATGGGCTTAATTGATATTTATAGGACATTCCATCCAAAAACAACAGAATACACATTTTTCTCAAGTGCTCATGGAACATTCTCCAGGATAGATCATATCTTGAGTCACAAATCAAGCCTTTGTAAATTTAAGAAAATTGAAATTGTATCAAGTTTCTATTCTGACCACAACGCCATGAGACTAGATATCCACTACAAGAAAAGATCTGTAAAAAAATACAAACACATGGAGGCTAAACAATACACTACTTAATAACGAAGTGATCCTGAAGAAATCAAAAAGGAACTCAAAAAATACCTAGAAACAAATGACAATGGAGACACGACGACCCAAAACATGTGGGATCCAGCAAAGCAGTTCTAAGAGGGAAGTTTATAGCAATACAAGCCCACATTAAGAAACAGGAAACATCTCGAATAAACAACCAAGCCTTGCACCTAAAGCAATTAGAGAAAGAAGAACAAAAATACTCCAAAGTTAGCAGAAGGAAAGAAATCATAAAAAACACATCAGAAATAAATGGAAAAGAAATGGAGGACACAATAGCAAAGATCACTAAAACTAAAAGCTGGTCTTTGAGAAGATAAACAAAATTGATAAACCATTAGCCAGACTCATCAAGAAAAAAGGGGAGAAGACACAAATCATTAGAATTAGAAGTGAAAAAGGAGAAGTAACAACAGACACTGCAGAAATACAAAAGATGATGACAGATTTCTACACGCAACTCTATGCCAATAAAATGGACAACCTGGAAGAAATGGACAAATTCTTAGAAATGCACAACCTGCCAAAACTGAATCAGGAAGAAATAGAAAATATGAACAGACCAATCACAAGCACTGAAATTGAAACTGTGATTTAAATCTTCCAACAAGCAAAAGCCAAGGACCAGATGGCTTCACATGTGAATTCTATCAAACATTTAGAGAAGAGCTAACACCTATCCTTCTCAAACTCTTCCAAAATATAGCAGAGGGAGGATCACTCCCAAATTCATTCTAAGTGCCCACCATCACCTTGATGCCAACACCAGACAAGGATGTCACAAAGAAAGAAAACTACAGGCCAATATCACTGACGAACATAGATACAAAAATCCTCAACAAAATACTAGCAAACAGAATCCAACAGCACATTAAAAGGATCATGCACCATGATCAAGTGGGGTTTATTCCAGGAATGCAAGGATTCTTCAATATACGCAAATCAATCAATGTGATAATGCATACTAACAAACTGAAGGAGAAAAACCATATGATCATCTCAGTAGATGCAGAGAAAGCTTTTGACAAAATTCAACACCATTTATGATAAAAACCCTGCAGAAAGTAGGCATAGAGGGAACTTTCTTCAACATAATAAAGGCCATATATGACAAACCCACAGCTAACATCATCCTCGATGGTGGAAAACTGAAAGCATTTCCACTAAGATCAGGAAAAAGAAAAGGCTGAACACTCCCACCACTCTATTTTATTTAACAATATATATATATATATTTTTTTGTGGTACACGGACCTCTCAATGCTGTGGTCCCTCCCACCGTGTAACACAGGCCCAGAATGGGCAGACCCAGTGGCCATTGCCCATGGGCACAGCCGCTGCGCGGCATGACAGATCCACCCGGACCAGTGCACGAACACGCGTCCCCTGCATCAGCACGTGGACTCCCAACCACCACGCCACCAGGGAAGCCCTCACCACTCTTACTCAACATAGTTTTGGAAGTTTTAGCCACAGCAATCAGAGAGATCAATGGAACAGGATAGAAAGCCCAGAGATAAACCGATGCACATATGGTCACCTTATCTTTGATAAAGTTGGCAGGAATGTACAGTGGAGAAAGGACAGCCTCTTCAGTAAGTGGTGCTGGTTAAACTTGACAGGTACATGTAAAAGTTTGAGATTAGACCACTCCCTAACACCATACACAAAAATAAGCTCAAAATGGATTAAAGACCTAAATGTAAGGCCAGAAACTATCAAACTCTTAGAGGAAAACACAGGCAGAACCTCTATGACATAAATCCCAGCAAGATCCTTTTCGACCCATCTCCTAAAGAAATGGAAATAAAAACAGAAATAAACAAATGGGACCTAATGAAACTTCAAAGCTTTTGCACAGCAAAGGAAACCATTAACAAACCAAAAGGCAAACCTCAGAATGGGAGAAAATATTTGGAAATGAAGCAACTGACAAAGGATTAATATCCAAAATTTACAAGGAGCTCATGCAGCTTAATAACAAAAAAACAATCCCAATTCAAAAATGGGCAGAAGACCTAAATAGACATTTCTCCAAAGAAGATATACAGACTGCCAACAAACACATGAAAGAATGCTCAACATCATTAATCATTAGAGAAATGCAAATCAAAACTACAATGAGATATCATCTCACACCAGTCAGAACGGCCATCATCAAAAAATCTAAAAACAATAAATGCTCGAGAGGGTGTGGAGAAAAGGGAACACTCTTGCACTGCTGGTGGGAATGTGAATTGGTACAGCCACTAAGGAGAACAGTGTGGAGGTTCCTTAATAAACTACAAATAGAACGACCATATGACCCAGCAATCCCACTACTGGGCATATACCCTGAGAAAACCATAGTTCCGAAAGATTCATGTACCAAAATATTCACTGCAGCTCTATTTACAATAGCCCAGAGATGGAAACAACCTAAGTGCCCATCATCGGATGAATGGATAAAGAAGATGTGGCACATATATACGATGGAATATTATTCAGCCATATAAAGAAACAAAATTGAGCTATTTGTAGTGAGGTGGATAGACCTAGAGTCTGTCATACAGAGTGAAGTAATCAGAAAGAGAAAGACAAATACCGTATGCTAACACATATATATGGTATTTAAGAAAAAATAATGTCATGAAGCACCTAGGGGTAAGACAGGAATGAAGACACAGACCTACTGGAGAAAGGCCTTGAGGATATGGGGAGGGCGATAGGTGAGCTGTGACAAAGCAAGAGAGAGGCATGGACATATATACACTACCAAACGTAAGGTAGGTAGCTAGTGGGAAGCAGCCGCATAGCACAGGGATATCAGCTCGGTGCTTTGTGACCGCCTGGAGGGGTGGGATAGGGAGGGTAGGAGGGAGGGAGATGCAAGAGGGAAGAGATATGGGAACATATGTATATGTATAACTGATTCACTTTGTTATAATGCAGAAACTAACACACCATTGTAAAGCAATCATACCCCAATAGACGTAAAAAAAAAAAACCAAATGGGAGGCTTAGGTATTTCAGTTCTCAATTTGCAAATAGTAGTAACAGCAAAAGTAGTCCCCTCAGTAATGTGATATATGCCAATTTTTTATTTTATTCCTTCTCAGTCCCTACATCTGCTTTGAGTAAAGAAAAGTGAGAAATACTGTGCACATGAAACTGAACATTCAGATGCTTTGTGTGCATGAAGGAGCTTACCAAATTCATGTAGAGTAGATGTTTACTTATCATTAGTAATCTTTCTTAACTGATCCTCCACAGGGTAGAGTAGAAAATATTAGAGAAAACAGAGCATTAAATTATTAAATTTGCAACGGCCACAAGACACAATCTGGTCCTATCTGCTGCCTTTACACAGATAAGTTATTATTATCTCCACTTTCCAGATATGGCAACTGAGGTCTGGCAAGTGGTTCTTAACCCTGTCTAAACATCAAAATTATCTCAAATGATTTATAATGTGAAACTGAACATAATTATTGTGGATTTAATATGCAATTTATTTTACATTTCAATCAATGGGGTGAAGGGAAAACGATTCTTGGACAATTTGTTATTCATTTAAGAATATGTTTAGATCTCCATTTCACTCCATTGGTTAAAGCAAATACTGGGCACATTAAAGGTCTAAATTTGTAAAAGAGGGAAGTATAAAAGAAATACAGAATAATATTTATGAATGTGGTTTTAAGGAAAGCTTTCTTAAGACACGAACTACAAAATACAGAAAAGATTGATAAATCTGACTTTGCTAATTACAAGAAAGACAGCATAAGCAAAGTTAATAGACTAGTAAAAGACTAGAGAAATAGCTGCAACACCTATCACCAATAAAGTGTCTTGAAAAAGTATATATATACAGACACACACACACATACTCACTTACATAAGCAATATGTAAAACAAAAACAGCTTAATGGGGATGAGGAAGGGTAGGCTGTGACAAAGCGAGAGAGTGGCATGGACATATATACACTACCAAACGTAAAATATATAGCTAGTGGGAAGCAGCCGCATAGCACAGGGAGATCAGCTCGGTGCTTTGTGACCAACTAGATGGGTGGGATAGGGAGGGTGGGAGGGAGGGAGATGCAAGAGGGAAGAGATATGAGAACATATGTATATGCATAACTGATTCACTTTGTTATAAAGCAGAAACTAACACACCATTGTAAAGCAATTATACTGCAATAAAGATGTTAAAAAGAAAGAAAGAAAAGAAAAATGGCCAAAAGGTATGAGCAGAAGAGGAAATACAAAAGGCTAATAAACACATGAAAAGATTCTCATCTTAACTAGAATTTAAGGAAATTCACATTAAAACAATGAGATGACTTTTTTAACATTGAACGTTTGATAACATCCAGTAGTGACAAGAGTATGTGGAAATAGGTGCTCTTATACCATTATGGTGGAATATAGCCACTTTGGACAGCAATTTGGAAGTATCTCTTAAAATTTTAAATGTGCATAACTTATGACACTTATGACCCTTTACCCCACAGTATATACATTTGAAAAAAATCTAGCCTAAGTACATAAGGACACATATACATTGCAGCATTGTTTTTAATAGCAGAAATATTAAAACAACCTAAAAGAATAATGCATCTTTTTATGTATAGACAAGGAAAGATCTTGAAGACATACAGAATTTTTTGGAAAAAGCTTTAGAACAATAGATAAAATATGAGACCGTTTGTATTTTTAGAAAATTCCTCAAATGTTACTGAGACACAGGCCTACTTTAGAACCACTGCAATGAAGTAGAATCTTTCCAAGGGCAGAGAATACAGTATCCCATCCTTTAAAAATATTTTTATTGTAAAATATACATAACATAAAATTTACCATTTTAACAATTTTGTGTATAATTCAGTGACATTAAACACTATCCACCTCCAAACTTGTTCATCAGTCCAAACTGAAACTATGTACCCATTACCCATTAAACAGTAACTCTCTATTATTAACTCCCCCTAGTCCCAGGTAACCACTATTCTACTTTCTGTCGCTATGAGCTATGAG
>NW_020172726.1:263070-288029 GCF_003031525.2 Neophocaena asiaeorientalis asiaeorientalis
TCTCAACCACTGCGCCACCAGGGAAGCCCGACTGTGAGTCTTTTAGGTACCTTATATAAGGACAATATTTGCCCTTTTGCCTCTGGCTTATTTTACTTTGCATGATACAGACACACTTTGCATAATATTTCCAAGGTGCATCCATGTTGTAGTATGTATCAGAATTTCATCCCTTTTTAAGTTTGATTAATGTCCCCATTATATGTATGTGTATATATATATATATATATATATATACACACACCACAAAAAATGTATATATACATATATATACACACACAACACATTTTGTTTACCCATTCATCTGTCGATGGACATTTGGGTTGTTTTTACCTTTTGGTTATGGTGACTAATGTTGATATGAACATCGGTGTACAAATATCTCTTCAAGTCCCCGCTTTCAGTTATTTTCGATATATACCTAGATTTGAAATTACTGGATTATATGGTAATTCTATGCTTAATTTTTTTGAGGATGTACCATACTAAAAAAAATGTTTTCCACAGCGGTTGCACCATTTTACATTTCTACTAGCAATGCACAAGGGTTCAAATTTCCCTACATACTCACCAACACTTGCTATTTTCTGGTTTGTTTTGGAGGGGCAGGGGGGAAAAATAGTCATCCTAATGTGTGTGAGGTGGCATCTTATTGTGGTTTTGATTTGCATTACCCTAATGAGTAGTGATGTTGAGCATCTTTTCAAGTGGTATTGGTCATTTATATATCTTCTTTGGAGAAATGTCTATTCAAGTCTTTTGTCCATTTTTTAATTGGTTTGTTTATTTAAATTGAGATGTTTTTGAATTGGTTGTTGCTGAGTTGTAGGAGTTCTTTATATGTTCTGGATATTAATCCCTTATGAGATATATGATTTGCAAATAGTTTCCCCTATTCCATGGATTGCCTTTTCACTCTCTAGATAATGCCTTTTGATGCACAAAAGTTTTTAATTTTGATGAAGTACTATTTATCTATTTTTTTATTGCCTATGCTATTGGTGTTATGTCCAAGGAATCATTGCCAAATCCAATGTCATGGAGATTTCCCCCTATGTTTTCTTCAAAGAGTTTGATAGTTTTACCTATATGTTTATGTCTTTGATCCATTTTGAGTTAATTTTTGTATATGATGTAAGGTAAGGGCCCACACACATTCTTTTCCATGTGGATATCCAGTTTTCTCAGAACCAATTATTGAATTAACTGTCTTTTCCCCATTGACTGGTCTTGGCATCCTTGTCAAAAATCATTTGAATATATATATATGTATTTCTGGGCTCTCTATTATATTGGTCTACATGTCTGCCTTTATGTAAGTACTACACTGTTTTGATTAATGTAACCTGTGGTAAGCTTTGAAATTAGGAAGTGTGAAGCTTCCAACTTTGTTCTCCTTTGTTGATTGTTTTGTTTTCTATATCTGTGAGTCTATTTATATTGATATACTAAATAAACTAGTGGTTACCAAAGGGGAGAAGGAGAAGGAGAAGGAAAGGGAGAGGGTAAAATTAGGGGTATGAGATTAAGAGATACAAACTATGATGTATAAAATAGATAAGCAACAAGGATAGCACAACACCAATAGCCATTGTCTTGTAATAAATTTTAATGAAGTATAATCTGTAAAAATACTGAATAACTATGCTGTACACCTGAAACTAATATAGTATTGTAAATAAACCAATACTTCAATAAAAAAAGATTGTTTTGACTATTTGGGGTCCCATGAAATTGTATATGAAATTTAGGATTTTTCTTTTATTTCTACAAAACAAATTGTTGTGATTTTGATAGGGATTGCATTGAATATGTAGATAACTTAGGGTAGTATTGTCATCTTAACAACATTAAGTCTTCCAATCTGTAAACATAGGGTGTCTTTCCATTTATTTGTCTTTAATTTTTTTCAGCAACGTTTTATAGTATTCATTATACAAGGGTTTTGCTTATTTCGTTAACTTTATTTTTAAGTATTTTATTCTTTTTTGATACTATCCTAAATAGAATTGTCACCCTAATTTCCTTTTGGGATTGTTTACCATTAGTGTATAGAAATGAAACTTCCTTTTTTTTTGTGTAATGATTTTATATTCTCTAACTTTGCTGAGTTCATTCATTAGCTCTACCAGGTGTGTGTGTGTGTGTGTGTGTGTGTGTGTGTGTGTGTAGAATCTTTAGGGTTTTCTACATATAAGATTATGTCATCTGCAAACAGAGATTTTACTTCTTCCTTTCCACTTAGGATGCCTTTTATTCTTTTCTTGCCTAATAGCTTTGGCTAAAACTTTTAACTCTGTGCTGAATAGAAGTAATGAAAGCAGTATCCTTGTCTTCTTCCTGATCTTAGAGGAAAAGCTTTCAGTCTTTTACCATTGAGTATGATGTTAGCTGTACATTTTTCATATATGGCCTTTATCATGTTGAGAAATTTCCTCCTATTCCTAGTTTGTTGAGTGTTTTTTCATGAGTGGCTGTTGAATTTTGTCACGTGCTTTCTGCATCAGTTGAGATGATCATGTGGGTTTTTTCCCCTTCATTCTGTTATTGGGATGTGTTAGATTGATTGATTTTGATATGTTAAAACATCTTTGCCTTCCAGGAATAAATCCCACTTGGCCATGGTGTATAATCCTTTTAAGGTGTATAATCCTTTTAATATGCTGCTGAATTCAGTTTGCTAGTGTTTTTGCATCAATGTTCATGAGAGATATTTGTCTGCAGTTTTCTTTCCTTGTGGTACATTTTTCTTGCTTTGGTATCATGGTAAAGCTGGCCTCATAAGAATGAGTTAGGAATTGATTTACCCTCTTCAATTTTGGGGGAAAGTTTGAGATGGATAAGTATTAATTCTTCTTTAAATGTTTCATAGAATTCACCAGTGAAGCCATCTGATCCAGAACTCTTCTTTGTGCTTCTTATCCTTTTAACACTCAACCCTGATTCAGAGTTGTCTGCTTACCTAGGAGGAAGGTCCTAATATCAATCAGGAAACCCTGGTCTCAGTCAGTGATCTCCAAAGTGGGGATGTTTACCCCCTTGGTGCCTAAGGTGATCTATGGAGATGTGGGAAGTTATTATAATTCTAATTTTTAGCTCTTAAATCCCCATTTTTGTGCATGTTCTATAGAGTATGATACACACATATTATCACCTTTAATGAAAGCATTTATTTGTAGAGCTATGACTGTTAGGATGTAGGATTGTGCCTCTTTGTACCCTCTTTTCTTTGACCCTCATATTGCCCTTTAAGATCATATAGAGCAAAACTATCCCAAGTAGGATAAATCTTGTTCTTACAACATTCTGCCATGTTTGGAAGCAGTGCTTACATACTCCCTTAGTGTACAGGGCAAACAATACTCCCAAGCCAATTCCATCTGTTTCTCTGTGTGTGACATAGTTTCTCCTCCTGTTACCATTTATAGTCATCTTCCTCTAGATGTGTTCAATTATTAATTTTTTCTTACAAAATCTAGTATCAAGAACTTCAAAGTATGTTGCTATCAGTACTGAGGATAGTGAAATGGCTAGTGTTGCTTCTCACTATCTGACTTTATTGGCCTACAGATCACACATAATTAATTTCCAAACTACAACTGACCATGACATTTATACTCATTGATTCATTTACTCAAGTGTTTTTTGAACACATTATATTTACTCTTCTAGGTACTGAAAAGACTTGGCCCCTGCTTTCAGTGACTTTAATCTATATGATGTCCCTGAAAAATACAAACAAAACTTGTATATGTAAACTATATCTCAATAAGTTTAATTTTATAAAAGCTGTGCTACAATATAGACTGTAATAAATAACATTTGAACATTGGGATAATCAGGAAAAGCTTTCTAGAAGAAGTATCATTTGAATAAGAAATAAGTGGGACCTTGGTGTAATACAAAAGTGAATGCTTTTTATTAATGTCTAGCAGAGGAATATGGACTTAATCCTGAAAGCAATAATGAATAATTGAAAGGTTTTACTCAGGGAAGTGACATGCTCATATGTGTGTATCAGAAATTACTTTGGCTGTTTTTTGAAGAATGGGCTGGAGATAGGTAAAAATATAAGGGAGAGATAATAAAGGCCTAGGCTAAAGTGTTGGCAAGCAGGTTAGAGAGTAGGGAGGGCAAGTGGAAATATACTTAGGTGAGGCGTAGTAGTTGATTTTATGTGCAGAGTGAGATAGAGATATCTTTGTGCTGGGTTTCTCATGAGAATTTATTGTCAACTTTTCAGGAATTTTGAGAGCTGTTTGTTAACCATTGGCAGCTTGAGATAGTCATGGTAGACATAGTTACATCGTGGAAATGAGGAAAAATCAGGGTTTGTTTGTTTATTAGTATGTTTCCTCAGAGATAGTTTTCCAGCCTACACTGTGGCACTGTATGGGGTGGATGGATAGACAGTAGGTTCATTCAAAGAGATGAAGTTTCTAGTAAGAGGAGTAACTGATGTATGTAGAGGAGGGCATTGAATCCAGGTTTAGGCATAGTGCTTATGAGGTACATGTAGAACACTCAGGTGGATATTTCCCCTTGGATAGTCAGATCCAGATGTCAGATGAAAGGTAGAGACACTAGAGAGATATAGTTGAGATGCATATATTTTGGATGTAATGTATATAAGTAGTATTTGCAATGGTAGGGATAGATGTGGTCATCCAAGTGGAGCTTGGAGAAGAGAAGAGGCCTAGGAAAGAGTTCTAGAGAACAATTAAATTAAGGGCCAGGATAAAGAGCCTACCAAAGAGACCAAGAAGTAACAGTAAAAATGTGTTCAAGAGGCCAAAGGAGAATTTCAAGAAGTATGGAATTATAAAATATATAAAATTCTGCAGAGATACAATAGGAACAGAAAAATGTTGATTGCATTCACCACCTATGAGGTCATTGGTCACATTGTAGAGACAAGTGGAGTGGTGGGAATCAAAGCTGAATTCCAGGGGTATGAATAAGTAATGAGAGGTAATACAGTAGCAAAAAAGAAGTATAAAATACTCCTAATGTTTATTAAGCTAATGTTTATTAAGCAGCTACTTTGAACTTCTAAACACTTTACATATACTAACTCAATTAATCCATATCACAACTCTGTGAAGTAGGTATTTTTACTATCCCCATTTTATAGGTAATAATAGTCACTAACATTTCATTTCGTGCTTTATGCGTGTCAGACACAATTCTAATTGCTTCAAAATATATTTCCTCACTGAATTCTTCCAATAACCTAGAGAGTTAAGTACTACTATTAGCCTCATTTTAGCAATGAGACAGTGGAGGCACAGAAAGGATAGGAAGCATGCTTAAGATAACAAAGTTGGGAAGTGGCAGAGCTGGCTTAAACCCAATCAGGCTGGATTTAGAGCCCATGCTATTAATCAGTAGTTAACCATGATTTTCTCAAGAAGCTCCAACAAGGAGAAAAGATGAAAAAAGAAAAGGGGGCATGAGTACAAAATAAGGAAGAGATTGAAAGTGCATGAGAGTAGTAAATTAATAAAGAAGATCCCTGAGGAGACAGGAAGAAGTAAATTCAAAGAGCAGGTTGGGAGTGGTGTAGGGTGTGCTTTACCCCAGAGGAAGGCAAGGTCATCCATACTGTCAGAGGGAAGGTGGACAGGATGAGTAAAGATACAGATAGGTTTGGTTGTTGCCAAGGAGGAAGAGGAGGAAACTGAGATTGTTCCAATCTGGCAACCTATATTTTTTAGAAAAACAGTTTGAGTAATGTTCTCTGATGAATGATTGGAAATAGCTTCTGGGCTTCCCTGGTGGCGCAGTGGTTGAGAGTCCGCCTGCCGATGCAGGGGACGCGGGTTTGTGTCCCGGTCTGGGAAGATCCCACATGCCGCGGAGCGGCTGGGCCCGTGAGCCATGGCTGCTGAGCCTGCGCGTCCGAAAGAAATAGCTTCTGAGTAAAATAGGAGAAGGAGCAGGATAGAGACATGTAAAAGCGTTGCTAGTGGTATGGAAGACATCGATTCACTTGACTGTGCAATTGGTGCTCTGCTTTGCAGTCTAGGTTCTATAGGACAGGGGCCCAGCATTAACCTACAAACATTATTCTGGGTTTTCCTTTCATCTCCTTAAGAAATCCAGATTTTGGCAGAGAGGCAGTATTGAACAGAGGAAAGAGCTTCTACAAGCTTAGGAGTCAGACACGTCTAGATTCAAATCCTTGCTCTTTACAACATGCCCAAAACCTTCTCAACAGCTCCTTCAAGGCAGCAAGTTTCTCATGGCAGTAAGCTCTTTCCCCACCCCACTATACTTATGAAGCATCAAGGAGTGAGGAAAATGACAGAAATTCGAAAGACTGAGCCTTTCTCAATAGAGACTGAATTCTCCCAAAGAGATTACTTAAACCAGCAGGTGTCTGATATAGCATTTATTAAAAGTTTTAAAGCTTAAGGTCTCCCTCCCCTGTCTCCCTGTCATTTCCAAGAGTTGGGAATGGTGGGAGTTATGATGAATTTTTGTAAATAATAGAAAATAAAGATGTGGAAGATGTGCTGTTTTCTTTGGAGAATAAAAAGAACCACTCTGGCTGTACCACTTCCTAGCTTGATTTCTTTAGGCAAATAAACTCTCTAAGGTTTACTTTCTTTACCTATAAATTTTAGAAAATAATATTTATGTCATAGAATTGTTGTGGGGATAAAATAAGACTATATATGTGTAGGTGGATAGATAGATGATAGATAGAGAGAGATAGGACCTGACAGATAGTAGATAATTATTTTTTTATATTTTTTAAATTGAAGTATAGTTGATGTACAATATTATATGTTAGAGGTGTACAATATAGTGATTCACAATTTTAAACGTTATACTCTATTTATAGTTATTTAAAATATTGGCTATATTCCCCATGTTGTATAATATATCCTTGTAGTTTACTTGATACCTAACAGTTTGTACCTCTTAATCCTCTTCCCCATATAGCCCCGCCCCCTCTCCTCTCCCTACTGATAACCACTAGTTTGTTCTCTATATCTGTGAGTCTGCTTCTTTTTTGTTATATTCACTAGTTTGTTGTGGTTTTTATATTCCACATATAAGTGATATCATACAGTATTTGTCTTTCTCTGACTTATTTCACTTAGCATAATATCCTCCAAGTCCATCCATATTGCTGTAAATGGCAACATTTCATTCTTTTTTATGGTGGAGTAATATTCCTTTGTATATATATACTATATCTTCTTAACTCATTCATCTGTTGATGGACACAAGCTCTTCCATATCTTAGCTATTGTAAGTAATGCTGCTATGGACCCTGGGGTGCATGTATCTTTTTGAATTAGTGTTTTTGTTTTGTTTTCTTTTCAAATATATACCCAGGAGTGGAATGGCTAGGTCATATCGTAGTTCTATTTTTATTTTTTTGAGAAACCTCTATATTGTTTTCCACAGTGGATGCACCAATGTATATTCCCAGCAACAGTGTGCGAGGGTTCCCTTTTCTCCACATCCTCACCAACATTTATTATTTATGTTCCTTTTGATGATAGACTTGTGGTTTTGATTTGCATTTCCCTGATGATTAGTGATATTGAGCATCTTTTCATGGTCTTGTTGGCCATCTGCATTTCCTCTTTGGAAAAATGTCTATTCAGTTCTTTTGCCCATTTTTTTAATTGGGTTGTTTGGTTTTTTGATGTTGGGTTGTATGATCTGTTTATATATTTTGGATATTAACCCCTTATCAGTCATATCATTTTCAAATATTTTCTCCCATTGAGTAGGTTTTCTTTTGTTTTGTCAGTGATTTCCTTTATAGTAGATAATTATTAAATGGTTCAAAATTACAAGTTTTTTCTCCCCCAGCCTTCTCATAATGGTTCTTGTACTTAGAATGTAGGGATAGCCTCACAAATCTTATTAGCATTATAGAGACAGCTGCCATGCTACCATCTCTATAAAATTATCTTGTCCTCCTGGAATATATTACCTCTCTCTTACTAATGTGTACAATGATTCCCCCAGATATTCAGATCAAATTAAACAGTCTTCAGAACTTTATATTATCTAACTGTACATTGTTTGGCAGGTGAATACCAAAATTGGCAGTGGTTTCATCTATAGAAAAACATGACTGGGACAATTGCTTTTCCAAGGGACTTTTCAACAGGATACAGTCATAGGAGTAATATCCTCATCAAAGTCATTTATGATGACAATATAATCATGCTAAAATACTGTTTATGGGATAAGCCGAGTGGGAATAACATATATTACTTTAGCCATGGAGCCAATGTGTTGCCTACTTAATAAGCAGAAGTATCTAGGACTGTGAGAAATGTGGGAGGCAGTATACAGAACTTAAAAACTTCAATGCTTTCCAAGGATAAACTAGTAATATAAATATGTGAAGTAGTCATGAATAAAATAATAGGGAATAGTGGGTTCTGTGGCAAAGGGGAAAGCCATACCTCGCCTAAAGACATTTAAATTTTTAAACAGTTTAAAACATTGTTCCAGCATAACATAATGGGTCTTGTGGACTGGATTCAGCCAAAGTGCCAACATTTTAAATTCTGGGAGGGTAAAAGAGCTCCATGGGCTCTGGAGCTGAAAGGACCTAGTCAAATCTCAGCTCTATCACTTACAAGCTGTGTCACTTTAGTCACTTAACCTTTCCATTCTTTGGCATTCTCATCTATAAAATGAGAATAATTATGTCTCACAGGGTTGTTGTGAGGATTAGACTTAGAACCTGGCACACCATAAACCCTGAATAAATCTTAACTACGATTATCAATGTGTTTCTCAACCAAATATGTGGAAAAAAAGATTTTAGACCTAGTTATTTCTGCAAGCCCCTGGCCAGTGGGTGGATGAGACATGGAATTAGCTTTCATCCCTCCACCAGGAGTGTGTCTGGGGAAAGATAGGTCACTTGGGACCTGTAACATCTCTTCCTCCCTCCCTCTTGCAGGGGATAGCCAGGTTATTTTGATGACTTTCTCTCAGATTGTTGATTCCTGGTTCCCACTCTAGAATCCTACCAAAGCTAGAGCCTGGACCATGAATAACAGCCCAATTAGTTGTGGGCCTGACTCTGCCCCACTTCCAGTAAACCTAAACTATAATTTTGACACTCATCTAACTCCAAAAACTGTTTAGAAGCTATTTCCCATCCATTCAGACCTTTGGACATTGATGATTGCTGGAGTCATTGTATTCCCATTGGACTTGGTGATTTGGAGTTCTGGCCTCTTCCTGTTGGTGGCCAGCCCTACTCTTCTAGTCTCTGTCTCTTCCCAGCCCTCGCAGCAGTAGGCTTCAGTTCACTTCCTCTCCCAGCATGTCTCCCAGGGACTTCCAGCAGGCCTACAGCTAGGTTATGGCAATTCTAATGTTACAATTCTACTATAACAAGTAGAATATGATGATTATTTAACATTTCTATAAATCACTATTATTTTTATCTCATAAAGAAAAGTTGATAACATAATACTGTTTGCAACCTATATCATTCTTGAAATAACTTTTTTACTCAGCCACCTTGGAGTGAAATTTCATAAGCTGACTGCACAATACCTCTACTCAACACAAAAAGTTAAAAAATTTAATTGTCCTGGGGCTTCCCTGGTGGCGCAGTGGTTGAGTCCGCCTGCCGATGCAGGGGACACGGGTTCATGCCCTGGTCCGGGAAGATCCCACGTGCCGCGGAGCGGCTGGGCCCGTGAGCCATGGCCACTGAGCCTGCGCGTCTGTAGCCTGTGCTCCGCCACGGGAGAGGCAACAAAAAAAATTTAACTGTCCTGATCCCCCTCTTTTAAACACTTTTCAATAACTTGATATAGTTTTCATTTATAATTCATTCACTGAACAAAAATTCAGTGAATACTTACTATGTGTTATGGTTATGCTAGGTGCTAATAATAAGAAAATAATTTAACAGCATTTGCATAATAGTATTGTAGCATTCAGATGTTAATTGGTGCTCAAAGAACAAAGAGTTTTGCCCTCAGATAAGCTTGCCACTTGAAGCTGCTCAATATAAGTTAGTACATGAAAGGCTTTGAGAAGTCAAAAAGTAAAAAACAAAAACTGTTTAATTTTAAAAGAAGAAAACATTTTCCTTTACACTGTATTAACATCCTCTCCCAAAGTCCTTATTCCTTCAAATAGTTTTTCCTTAACTATTGAGAAAGCACTAGAAGTAAACTTAGTAGCAAATTTTCTGGCTAATTATTGTGAGAATGAGTAGCTTAGTGCCAACTGTGTTCAGATTAAGACTGTTGTATGAGACCTTCTGATCTACAGCATCTTAACATTGGGCTGAGCAGTGAAGGGAACACAATTTCAATTAAAATAATAATTTAGGTGTCAATTTTTATGTAGAAAGCAATTGAGTTTTGTGTTAAATTTTGGTTCTTTTGTGTGAAGTAGAAGAAAAATGCTTCAAATATGAATTTAAACAAATAATATTTGAAAATAAATGAAAGATAGATTGAAAACCAAGTTCATGTGTATTTAACACACACACACATGAGCACACACACACACACACACACACACTTGTATCAAGGACTGAGTCTAATGACCTTACCTATTAAGCTCATGAACCATAGAGGTATTGCTGTGGCCCCTCATTACTATTTGCTGTTCTTTAATCTGTTTAGCTACCTGCCAAGAGAAAAACTAACATTTCACTGTTTACTATCTACCAGGTTCTGTGTGAAGTGCTTCCCACACACTAACAAGTAAAATGCAAGAAGCTTGCAGTAGGCACCAGTCATATCACAATATCATTCCCTGAGTCTACAATGCTGCACAACCACGTTACCCATACTTTAAGCCAGTGTTTCTCAATCTTTTTTTAATTGTCACCTCCTTAAAGAGAAATTAAATACTAAGGAATAAGACTTTGTCAAGTAGGGTTGAACTTTGGAGGGTACCAGACCATTGTAAAATCTATGAATTTTTCACTTTCCAGGAACCAGTTAACCCCTTGGATGTGACATTACCTCATTAAGAATGTATGAATTCTCTCACTTCGTCCCAGCTTACTCTTCCCCGTCCCCGTGTCCTTAAGTCCATTCTCTACGCCTGTGTCTTTATTCCTGTCTTGCCCCTACGTTCTTCAGAACCTTTTTTTTTTAGATTTTATATATGTGTGTGTGTGTGTGTGTGTGTGTGTGTGTGTGTGTGTGTGTGTTAGCATACGGTATTTGTTTTTCTCTTTCTGACTTACTTCACTCTGTATGAGACTCTAGGTCTATCCACCTCACTACAAATAACTCAAGGGCTTGCTGTTTTGTTTGGCTTGGTGATCACCTTGATAGCTTCTTTGTCCCCATAGTCTTCACTGAAGGTGTCAAGGGTCTGTTTTTGACTCTGGTAAAGGTGAGAGACCTACTTTCCATCCTCTGCTGAGTGAATACACAAAGACAAAAGCCCAAATCAATTTCCACCAGTTTGACTTTATGCTCCTAGTGAAAGAATCCAAATCATAAAGAGGTGAGGTGGAGATGGGGTGAAAAGTCAAGCATTGTACTACTGTAAGCTTTACATCTATTAATTCACTTAATGCTCAGATTAGCCCTATGAGGTATATACTCTTAATTATCCTTGTTTTAGATGTTAGGAAACAGAGGGACAGAAAGGTCAACTAGCTTGCCTGAAGTCATACAGCTAATGATGTGTGGAGATGCTGGGATTCCAACTCAGGCACTCTGGCTCCAAAATCTGAGCACTTAATTACTAACTTCATTATGTCTCAGCCACCCAGTGAACTAACTCTTTACCTTATTAACTCCTAATAAAGCTCTATCCATGAATGTGGGACCAGAAACTCTCACCAAACTACATAAACTACATATAAGATTTTTATTGCCCCTACTGGCATTACTTTAAAACCTCATTATGGAGAAAAAAGGCTTCTGCCTCCTTCTTAACTTTGAGTTACACTGAAAGGTCTTATAAAATTTGTTATGTTTCTCTACCTCCTTCCAGGGTATCAGGCCTATGAGACAGATTCTTACTATGAAGAGTTATTCCCAGAGGGCTAGGTACTGCCTCCTTCTTGTTTGCCTGAGCTGGCTTGTATACTGGTCTCTATCTGTTTCCACGCTTCTGCAACTATCTTCACCCCAAACCCTTAAAAGGGATTTTTTTCAATTTTCCTTTCCACAGTTGAACCCAAGCCAGGATGTGGATGAGCTCACTGTACTTTCTTCAGGCTCAGTTTGCAGTTTTTGGCCCATCCCCAGGGCCTAAAATTTTGCCATATTTCCCCAAACATTCTCATTCCTGCTCTGTTATCTCCCATTATGTTCCCTGAATTTAGTTTCTATAGTGGATATCCAGTGTTTTTTTTGGCCCAGCACCCATCCTGACTTTAATTGGTTATTAACTTCTTGATTTTATTCTTGGTAATTGCCCCTCCTTCTAGTTTCCTTTTTGACCCAAATATCTGACTCCCAGCTAAAGGGGTATATGCATGACTCAGGCCAAGCCAATTTGTTCCTGTGGCCACAGTGATTTACATAGAAATGGATATGTGACCCAATCCAGGCAATGAGAGCCAATCCTAGGACTGTTGTGGGAAATACTGTGAAAGAGTTCCATGGAACTCACAGTTTAGTTTCTTCCTTTCTCTTCTTCTCTGTCTTACTGCTCTTTGATCCCCAGTACATACCACCTATTAGATGTTCAAAAGAGATAATACTTTTCATAAATAAATGCTTTAGTAAGTTTTTTTTTGGCTTTGCTACACAGTGGTGACTCTTATTCTAGGGGATTTTTAAAGTACCAGACTATTTCCAAGTCCACTTTGAGTTTTTAACATACTCTTCTCCTTTCTCTCCTTAGCCAATTCAGAGTCAACTCTATGGAGTAGTGGAGTAGATCGTAACCAAGTCAGTCACGTTACATGGGTAAGGTGTAGTTTACAGGACTGTTTTTTTTGAGATTACGCCCGTCCTAAGCCATCACATCCCGGGTGTTTGTGAGGATCCAATATAAGCCACACCATGATCTTGGGTTCTCTCATGACTCCCTGGTGCCAGGCAAGAAGTGGAACAAGTGCATAGTACTCAAATTTTCCAAATGACTTTTTAAATTAATTTTTACTGGAGTATAATTGCTTTACAGTATTGTGTTAGTTTCAGTTGTACAGCAAAGTAAATCATTTCTATATATATATATAACATTTAGGTCACCACAGAGCATTGAGTAGTGTTCCCTGTGCTATACAGCAGCTTCTCATTAGTTATCCAGTTTATATATAGTAGTGTATATATGTCAATCCCAATCTCCCAATTCATCCCAACTCCCCTTCCCTCCTTAGTAACCATAAATTGTTCTCTACATCTGTGTCTCTATTTCTTCTTTGCAAGTAAGTTCATCTGTATCATTTTTCTAGATTCCACATATAAGTGATATTATACAATATTTGTCTTTCTCTTTCTGACTTAGTTCACCATGTATGACAATATCTAGGTCCATCCATGTCACTGCAAATGGCTTAATTTCATTCCTTTTTTTGGCTGAGCAATATTCCATTGCATAAATGTACCACATCTTCTTTATCCATTACTCTGTCAATGGGCATTTAGGTTGCTTCCATGTCCTGACTACCGTAAATAGTGCTGCAATGAACATCAGGGTGCATGTATATTTTTGAATTATGGTTTTCGCTGGATATATGCTCAGGAGTAGGATTGCTGGGTCATATAATTCTATTTTTAGTTTTTCAAGGAACCTCAATACTGTTCTCCATAGTGGCTGTACCAATTTACATTCCCATCAACAGTGTAGAAGGGTTCCCTTTCCTCCACACCCTCTGCAGCATTTATTGTGTGTACATTTTTTAATGATGATCATTCTGACGGTGTGAGGTGATAACTCATTGTAGTTTTGATTTGCATTTCTCTAATAATCAGTGATGTTGAGCATATTTTATTGTCTTTTTTGGCCATCTGTATGCCTTCTTTGGAGAAATGTCTATTTAGATATTTCCACCCATTTTTTAATTGGATTGTTTGCTTTTTTGATATTGAGCTACATGAGCTGTTTGTATATTTTGGAGGTTAATGCCTTGTCAGTTGCTCCATTTGCAAATATTTTCTCCCATTCTGACGGTTGTCTTTTTGTTTTGTTTATGGTTTCCTTTGCTATGCAAATACTTTTAAGTTTAATTAGGTCCCATTTGTACATTAGACCAAATAGACTTAATTGAAATTTTATAGGGCATTCCATCAGAAAGAAGCAGAATACACTTTCTTCTCAAGTGCACACAGAACATTCTTCATGATAGATCACATCTTCGGTCACAAATCAATCCTCGATAAATTTAAGAAAACTGAAATCATATCAAGCATCTTTTTTGACCACAATGCTATGAGATTAGAAATCAATTTCAGGAGAAAAAAACTGTAAAAAATACAAACACATGAAGGCTAAATAATATGCTACTAAACAACCAACGGGCTACTGAAAAAATCGAAGAAGAAATCAAAAAAATACCTAGAGACAAATGACAATGAAAACACATTGATCCAAAACTTATGGGATGCAGCAGAAGCAGTTCTAAGAGGGAAGTTTATAGTAATACAACTTTACCTGAAGAAACAAAAACTGCAAATAAACAACCTAACCCTACACATAAAGCAACTAGAGAAAGAAGAACAAACAAAACACAACTTAGAAGAAGGAAAGAAATCATAAAGATCATAGCAGGAATAAATGAAATAGAGACTAATAAAACAATAAAAAAGATCAATGAAACTAAAAGCTGGTTCTTTGAGAAGATAAACAAAATTGATAAACCTTTATCCAGACGCACCAAGAAAAAAAGGGAGAGGACTCAAATCAATAAAATTAGAAATGAAAAAGGAGAAGTTACAATGGACACCAAAGAAACACAAAGTATCATAAGAGACTGTTACAAGCTACTGTATACCAATAAAGTGGACAACCTAGAAGAAATGGACACATTTCTAGAAAGGTACAACCTTCCAAGACTGAACCAGGAAGAAATAGCAAATCTGAACAGACCAACCACAAGTACTAAAATTGAAACTGGGATTAAAAAACTCCCAACAAAGCCAAAGTCCAGGACCTGATGGCTTCACAGGTGAATTCTGTCAAACATTTAGAGAAGAGTTAACACCTATCCTTCTGAAACTCTTCCAAAAGATTGCAGAGGAAGGAACACTCCCAAACTCATCGTATGAGGACACCATCACCCTGATACCAAAACGAGACAAAGATATCACAATGAAAGAAAATTACAGGCCAACATCACTAATGAACAAAGATGCGAAAATCCTCAACAAAATACTAGCAAACCAAATCCAACAACACATTAAAATGATCACACAACATGATCAAGTGGGATTTATCCCAGGTATGCAAGGATTCTTCAATATATGCAAATAAATCATTGTGATACACCACATTAACAAATTGAAGAATGAAAACCATATGATCATCTCAATAGATGCAGAAAAAGCTTTTGACAAAATTCAACACCCATTTAAGATAAAAACTCCAGAAAGTGGGCATAGAGGGAACCTACCTCAACATAATAAAGGCCATGTATGACAAACCTATAGCTAACATCATTCTCAGTGGTTAAAAGCTGAAAGCATTTCTTCTAAGATCAGGAACAAGACAAGGATGTCCGCTCTCACCACTCTTATTGAACATAGTTTTGGAAGTCCTAGCCATGGCTATCAGAGAAGAAAATGGAATAAAAGTAATCCAAATTGGAGAAAAAGAAGTAAAATTGTCACTGTTTGCAGATGACATGGTACTCCACATAGAAAATCCTAAAGATGTCACCAGAAAACTACTAGAGGTAATCAATGAATTTGATGAATTTTCAGTATAAAAAATTAATGCACAAAAATCTCTTGCATTCCTATACACTAACAATGAAAGATCAGAAAAATAAATTAAGGAAGCAATCTCATTTACCATCATGACAAAAAAGAATAAAATACCTGGGAATAAACCTACCTAAGGAGACAAAAGACCTGTATGCAGAAATCTATAAAACACTGATGAAAGAAATCAAAGATGACACAAACAGATGGAGAGGTATATCATGTTCTTGCATTGGAAGAATCAATATTGTGAAAATGACTATACTACCCAAAGCAATGTATAGATTCAATGCAATCTCTATCAAAGTACCAATGGCATTTTTCACAGAATTAGAACAAAAAATCTTACAGTTCGTATGGAAACACAAAAGACTCCAAACAGCCAATGCAATCTTGAGAAAGAAAAATGGAGCTGGACTTCAGACTATACTACAAAGCTACAGTAATCAAAACACTATGGTACTGGCACAAAAACAGAAATATAGATCAATGGAACAGGATAGAAAGTCCAGAGATAAACCCACACACCTATGGCCACCTAATATGACAAAGGAGGCAAGAATATACAATGCAGAAAAGACAGTCTCTTCAATAAACCGTGGTGGGAAAACTGGACAGCTACATGTGAAAGAATGAAATTAGAACACTCCCTAACACCATACACAAAAATAAACTCAAAATGGATTAAATAACTACATGTAAGGTTGGATAGTATAAAACTCTTAGAGGAAAACATAGGCAGAACACTCTTTGACATAAATGCAGCAAGATCTTTTTTGATCCACCACCTAGAGTAATGAATTTTTGGACTGAAGATATCAAAGTTGAAACACGTGCTTTCAACACCCCCTTTCAACACTTTCAATGAACTAATTCTTGTAATTATTCTTTTCATTCTTTTGTTTTAGCCCCATCACTTTAGGGATCGGACACAGGTCCCTTGGTGCTGGGTCAGAAGAAAATATTGGTAAAGCCATTTTATGTATCTTTCCTCTTTAAGGCTGATACTTGAACTAAATATGTTCATGTAGATTCTCTCTCTCTTGGAGTGAGTTCTTTTTTTCCCCTGCTTTTTATTCTTCCATTTTTATTGAGATATAATTAACATACAACACTGTATAAGTTTAAGGTGTACAACATAAAGATTTGACTTACATACATCATGAAATGATCATCACAGTAAGTTTAGTGAACATCTATAGTCTCCAAACTACACATTGAAAAGCAGACATTGATAAAGAAAGAAAGCATTACAGCATAAATAGCAATGATAAAATTCAAAGCTGGGACCATACTAGCCTCATTGATGCAGAAAATTATCATCATCGTTAGTATCATTATCCTTATCATAATTACTAATATTTGTTAAGTACATAGTATGCCAGCCACTATTCTAAGTACTTTATATAATCTTTCTTCTGAGAATCAAAGAAACTTGTAACTTGTGAAAGCCCTTCCTTAGGTAAGCAATTCCCCTGTCTAGTCAATTCCTGGCTTCATCTGTCCTTCAGAAAAGACTCATCCAGGAAATTTGAAAAGCTTGTTTTCCTAACCAGCTCACATTTTGCTTACTTACTACATACCATCAGTTTAATTTTCCAAAAAAATTCAGTGTGTATCCTTTCATATCTTTCTCTAACTGTATATAAACCCACTTGAGAAATTTAAGCTTCCTAAGAGTTCTACCTTAAATTCCAAATCAAATAAATATGATAATTTTGGGGTAGGGGTAACAATTAATGTCCTTTCTCATTTTAATGTTGATTTCCATTGATAAAGTGGATATAGAACGGGAAAATGAGAGATGCAAATCAGCTCTTGGACAAAGGCTCAAATCTTGGCCCATAGCACATAGATGTCCATTTCAGGAGGATTCAAATAACCTTATTTGGAGATTCCTAGGACTGTTAGAGGAGAAAGGGAGATTTTTTAGTTGGAAAGATAATATGCATGGGGTTCTACAAGGAGTCATTATCTGCTCTGACAACATGATGTCACTTTAATCTTCCTACAATGTTGCTTTGAAGATACAAATTTCTTTTCATAAACTTTCAATGGCTCATCATTATCCATAAAACAAACTCCTGGGCCTGATTTTCAGCATCTTTCAGAAATTATCTTCCATCTTCCTTATTTTCCTCTTCCTTTTTCCTTTCCTTAGTTCCTTTATTGAGCAAATATGCACTGTCTACAGTGTGCCAACTATTCTAGCAATGCTAGAGACACATAAATGAACAAAAAATGTGAATCCTGCCA
Source organism: Neophocaena asiaeorientalis asiaeorientalis (assembly GCF_003031525.2). Taxonomy (NCBI): domain Eukaryota; kingdom Metazoa; phylum Chordata; class Mammalia; order Artiodactyla; family Phocoenidae; genus Neophocaena; species Neophocaena asiaeorientalis. The sequence continues at coordinate 281,178 of NW_020172726.1, forward strand.
CATGGAAGTTATATCCCAATAAGGTATGCATACATGCAATACATATAATGCATACATACATACACACCAAGTAAATAAGTGTATGATGATAAAGTTGTTTAGTGATAAGTGCTATGAAAACTAAATAAACCAGAATAAAATGATAAAGCGTGAAATTGCTACTATTTTATATAGGGTGGTCAGGGAAGGCCTCTCTGACAACGAGATGTATGACAAGATGGCCTGAATGAGGGAGTGAGCCATACAGTTATTTGTGGGAAAAGCAGTCCAAGCAGAGGAATGGCAAACTCAAAGTTTCCTGACGTGTTCAGGGAACAACAAGCAGACTCACGGGGCTGGCGTGAAGTGAGTAGGGGATAGAATTGTGGGAGATGAAGTTACAGAGGTATTCAGGGACAAGACCTTGAAGAGTTTTGAAGGCTATTATAAAAATTTTGGTATTTATTATGAGAAAAATAGGAAGATAATAAAGAATTTTGAGCAAAGGATTGGCTTGATCATTTTTTTTTTTTTTTTTTTGCCTTGTGGCTCTATTTGTAGAAGGGCAAAAGCTACAGTGGAGAGTTGATGGTAACTAGAACTAGAATTTCCATAGATTTCACTTGAAAAAGTTCCATTGCTTTTAAATATTTTGACAACTACTGGTTTAGAACACTACAGTATACCAATAATTTCAATATTTACAATTAGTCCTTTATCTTATTTTGTCTTATATTCCAATTAAGCTCCTGAAAGGCAGAGGACAATGTTTTTTTTCTCTTTTATGTGACATGCTGACTTAATTACAGATTCCCAAACCTGTCATACTCCTTTATGACTCTTTGTAAAGGTTCACAAACTCAAAATCCTACAGTGATAAAGTGAGCAACATATATGAGGAAAGCAGGCCAAGTATAAGCAAGTGGAAAAGACGGAGACAATGATAGACCAAAGTACTGAAATTTTACTCTAAAGATGGTAACCACTATTTCCCTCCAACCAGTTGTTGTCATGTGGAATTACTTGTCTAGTGTCTCCAGATCTTCTAGTTATTGAAGAGAAGTCAGAAATCCAATTTTTATGTTAGGTCTCCTGATTTATTTTATGTTGGCAACTAATTCATTTTTTAAAGTGGTGAAGGCCAAGTAAAACACATTTACAGTCTGAATTCTGTCCAAGGGAAATCCACTTATAAGCTCTGCTGCTTTCCTTTATTTATACTATTCTCTCTGCCTTAAATGTTCTGCCCTACTGACCATAACACCCTCCCCAGCTAATCCATCCATCCAGTAACTCATCATCCTTTCAGACTTAGTTCAAGTGTCACCTCCTCTTGGAAGTGTTCTAATAATACTTTTACTCCAAGCCCCTTCCCTTTGAAAGGTTTAGAGTCAAGAAAAAAATAGGGCAAATACAATAGATGATTTCAATACACAAAAGTAAGCACATCTGTTTACTTTGAAGGTGTAATCAGGGAAACCTTCATAGAGCAGGGTGACAGCTGAGCTGAGCCATGAAGGAAAAGCAGGAGGTAAAGCCAGATGAAGACTGAGGGAAAGGGAGTTTCAGGAAAAGGTGAGTTATAAGGCATGGAAGATCATGCTGTGTTTATGAAAGTGCAAGCTATCCAGTATTGCTGGAGTATAAACTGGGAAGCAATAAATGGAAATAAATAAAGCAAAAGAAGTATGAAGGGGCATAGTATGCCATGAGAAAAAGCTTGAACTTTATCTACCAGGTAATGGGAAGACATTGCAGAATTTTTAAAAAAGAAGTAGCAGAATGAAAAAAAAAAAGTATTTCGGAGGGCTATACTTGGAGAGGAAAATCAAGCCTGGAAGCTGGGTTACAAGTTAGGAGGCTAATGTAGTAGGGCAGGTAAAGGATTATGAAGGTCTAAAGAAAGATAGCAATAGTAGGAAGAGAGAAATATTAGGAAATCCAAATGGGATGGTTTAGTGATTGCATGTGGGAATAGGAGAAACAAAATAGAAATGCCTTCATGTTTTTTTTTTTTTTTTGGCATTCCTAAATCGATGGTTAACCTGCTAACTGAGAGAGGGAAAGCAGGAGTAGGAGTTGGAAGTTTCAGTTCTGGACATGTTGAATTTAAGCTGTGGTATGTCCAGGCAGAAATGTCCAATAGAAGTTTGATATCTTAGTCTGGATCTCATAGGAGAAATGAGGGCTGGACATATAAATTTGTGAATCATCATCAAATACATAAGCACATATAGTTGTGCAGGTTGTGTACTATGCATGGTGCTTGGTTGAGGGGCTCACTTGAGGCTGAAGTTCAGTCCACATGCTGCACACTAACCTGTGCACTCCAACAAAACACTAACTGCCTAGAGGAAGATGTGTTTTTTAAAAAATTGGCACAATATTGTTATTCACTGTCCAAGCATTATGCCCACAGCAATGGGTCCACAAGAGGGGGGACCTTTTTTTCATATTTTCACGAAGGTGCTATAAACATTAGTGGCAGCCCTGAACTTATTGATGGTCATTAAAGCTGTGCAAGTAGAAGAATTCTTCCAAGGATAATTTGCATTTCAAGAAGACCAATGAGCTGAGGATGAAACCTTGAAAAAAGCAGATATTTAAGGCAATTGGTAGTGGAAGTGGAATAAATGAGTAAATAAATATTTGGTGAATGAATGAATACATTAATGAATGAATGAAATAAACAGAAAAATGATGAAAGAGGTCTAAGATAAACAAGAAGATATTTTATAATCTGGAAACAAGATAATTTCCAAATGCATGTGGTAAAGCTAGGGGGTGGGTCTGTGGATGTCTGTTACCTTATTTTCTATATTTTCTTTCTTGTTTGACATATATAATCAAAACATATGGATTTATAAATTCTGTTACATATTATGAAGATATCTTGTAAGATAAGACTAAAACTGTTACTTTTTTGCATTTTTTTCACGTTATCTGTTAAAATGTATGCCTCCTCCAGTAACTCACTGTGAGCTACTTGAAGCCAGAGCCTTGTCTTAATCATCACTGTATCCATGGAACCTAGAAGAGTATATGGCATAGAGCAGGCACTCAATAGTGTTTTTTGCGCAAATAAATGGTTACCCTTAGTGTCCAGCACAGGGCATCACACAGAACAGACTCTCCAAGAGTGCTTATTAATTGCTCAATTGATTGAGTCAATAAAACATGCTTCTTTTTCTTAAGGGCTCAGGTGAATGAGAAACTCTTTCTCCACTATGGTAGGATCATTGTTCTTACATGTGCTGATTCAGGAGTCAAAACACATCAGAATCACCATAGACCCAGACTGGCTGTTATCCCAAATTAGTGAGTGATAAATGTATGGAACATGAAGAAAAGGTACTCTTGTCTGGCGTGTATTGTCATACTTCCTACTTTCCAGAAAAATATTTCTAGACCTGGACAGAATTCACTGAGTACATACTGATGCCAAGAGAGAAGATTTAGTTACATTAAAGGTGAAGTTATTATAGAGAATTTCAAAAAATAAAGCAATATTTTCTGGAGATTGGTGCTCTCAGGATTAGTAATTCTTCAAGATAGGTTAGAAGATTTTACTTGTTCATGTTAGCAAAAACCCTCCCAGTCAGAGAACTCACTTTTGTTTATGTTGCTTTGATATTCCCTTTCTACTAAATTGAAGAGGATGCCCATAGCTTATCAGAAGTCAATTCAATTTAACTTCTTAATGATTTTTAAAGAGTTTACTCTAGTTAGTGAAAGGCTTGGCCTGATGCTGGGTATATATATAGTGGATGATTGGGACTTACCTTCATTTAAACTTAAATTAATCTTGGAGAGGGAGAGAGGATGGGGTTAATTGCTCTGAATCATGGGTGAAGTTCCTGAGGTTAACCTTTTCCTTTTTTGAGATGTGTGTGTGTTGTGTGAGTGCATGTGTCTGCACCTCTGTCTTGTTGCTGGGCATTTCTTGGTCTACTTTTGTCTTTTTCTTGTTGGTTAACAGCTCATTATGGTTGCTACTACTTCCTTATCAAAACCTGGGTCAATGAAACAGAGTGCTCAGAGGGGCATGTATGTTTTACGAGCTCAACTCACTCAGATTCAGGCTGAGGCTGGAGAAGGAGAAAAAACCTTTCCTCATATCACAATCGTCTGAGCAAATCATGGGTGCTGAACCTACTAGGTTCCTCTGCCAACCTTTGAGAACCCTTTACAAGGGCTTTATGCCTCTCCTGCTCCTCTGGGGCACATAGGCCAATCTTCTGCTTAAGGCCAAAGCAGTAGCATAAATAGCACTGAGCTTTCCCTGGCACTTGCTCCTCAAGACTGCATGACCTTCTTGGCAGGTATAGTCCTCCTCTGAACATGAGCTGCTTTCAGACCTAGACCTGAGGCCCACAGTAGTGTGAGATGCAAGGCTAAGAGTTCATATTTCTTCTTGAGTGGGGATCCTTAACCTGGAATCCATGATTGGGCTTTAGGAAATTACAGATCCCATGAAACTGAAAAAATACTTTGTATTTGTGTACATTTTACTAGGTAGAGTGTCCATGACTTTCATCAGATCATCTAAGGGAGTCATGACTCCAAAATATTAATGATCGCACATCTAGGGAAAGGGCAAGGTGGCGAGGTACAACAGCAGTAATGGAGTGGAGTTTGGAGGAAAGGATTCCACATTTTGGAGGAAAGATTTTTTCTTTTAACATCTTTATTGGAGTATAATTGCTTTACATTGTTGAGTTAGTTGTTGCTGTACAACAAAGTGAATCAGCTATACATATACATATACATATATACCCATATCCCCTCCCTCCTGCATCTCCCTCTCACCCCCCCCCCCAACCCACCCCTCTAGGGGGGCACAAAACCTAGCTGATCTCCCTGTGCTATTCGGCTGCTTCCCACTAGCTATCTATGTTCCATTTCGTAGTGTATATATGTCCATGCCACCCCCTCACTTCGTCCCAGCTTACCCTTCCCCATCCCCGTGTCAAGTCCATTCTCTACATCTGCATCTTTATTCCTGTCCTGCCCCTAGGTTATTCAGAACCATATATATATACTTTTAGGTTCCATATATATGTGTTAGAATATGGTATTTGTTTTTCTCTTTCTGACTTACTTGACTCTGTATGACAGACTCTAGGCCCATCAAACTCATTACAAATAACTCAGTTTCGTTTCTTATTATGGTTGAGTAATATTTCACTGTATATTTGTGTCACATCTTCTTCATTTATACATGATCTGATCTTTATGATTTCTTTCCTTCTGCTAACGTTGGGTTTTTTGTTGTTCTTCTTTCTCTACTTGCTTTAGGTGTAAATTTAGGTTGTTTATTTGAGATGTTTCTTGTTTCTTGAGGTAGGATTGTATTGCTATAAACTTCCCTCTTAAAACTGCTTGCTGCATCCCATGGGTTTTGGGACATAGTGTTTTCATTATCATTTGTTTCTAGGTATTTTTTGATTTCCACTTTGATTTCTTCAGTGATCTCTTGGTTATTTAGTAGTGTATTGTTTAGCCTCCATGTGTCTGTATTTTTTACAGTCTTTTTTCCTGTAATTGATATCTAGTCTTATAGCATTATGGTCGGAAAAAATACTTGATACAGTTTCAATTTTCTTAAATTTACCAAGGCTTGATTTGTGACCCAAGATATAATCTATCCTGGAGAATGTTCCATGAGCACTTGAGAAGAAAGTGTATTCTTTTGTTTTTGGATGGACTATCCTATAAATATCAATAAAGTCTATCCTGTTTAATGTATCATTTAAAGCTTGTGTTTCCTTGCTTATTTTCATTTTGGATGATCTGTCCATTGGTGAAAGTGGGGTGTTAAAGTCCCCTACTATGATTGTGTTACTGTCAATTTCCCCTTTCATGGTTGTTAGCATTTGTCTTAATTATTGAGGTGTCCTATGTTGGGTGCATAAATATTTACAACTGTTATATCTTCTTCTTGGATTGATCCCTTGATCATTATGTAGTGTCCTACTTTGTCTCTTGTAATAGTCTTTGTTTTAAAGTCTATTTTGTCTGATATGATAATTGCTACACCAGCTTTCTTTTGATTTCCATTTGCATGTGATATCATTTTCCATTCCCTCACTTTCAGTCTTCATTTGTCCCTAGGTCTGAAGAGGGTCTGTTGTAGAGAGCATATATATGGGTCCTGTTTTTGTATCCATTCAGCCAGTCTATGTATTTTGGTTGGAGCATTTAATCCATTTACATTTAAGGTAATTATTGATATGTATGTTCCTATTACCATTTTCTTAAATTGTTTTGGGTTTGTTATTGTAGGTCTTTTCCTTCTCTTGTGTTTCCTGCCTAGAGAAGTTCCTTTAGCATTTTTTGTATAGCTGGTTTGGTGGTGCTGAATTCTCTTAGCTTTTGCTTGTCTGTAAAGGTTTTAATTTCTCCATCAAATCTGAATGAGATCCTTGCTGGGTAGAGTAATCTTGGTTGTAGGTTTTCCCCTTTCATCGCTTTGAATATGTCCTGCCAGTCCCTTCTGGCTTGCAGAGTTTCTGCTGAAAGATCAGCTGTTAACCTTATTGGGATTCCATTGTATGTTATTTGTTGCTTTTCCCTTGCTCTTTTAATATTTTTCCTTTGTATTTAATTTTTGATAGTTTGATTAATATGTGTCTTGGCTTGTTTCTCCTTGGATTTATCCTGTATGGGACTTTTTGTGCTTCCTTGACTTGACTGACTATTTTCTTTCCCATATTAGGGATGTTTTCAACTATAATCTCTTCAAATATTTTCTTAGTCCCTTTTTTTTGCTCTTCTTCTGGGACCGCTATAATTCAAATGTTGGTGCATTTAACGTTGTCCCAGAAGTCTCTGAGACTGTCCTCAATTCTTTTCATTCTTTTTTCTTTATTC
>NW_020172726.1:288132-288655 GCF_003031525.2 Neophocaena asiaeorientalis asiaeorientalis
TGTGTTGTTCATCATTGTTTGTTTGCTCTTTAGCTCTTCTAGGCCCTTATTAAACGTTTCTTGTATTTTCCCCATTCTATTTCCAAGATTTTGGATCATCTTTACTATCATTACTCTGAGTTCTTTTTCAGGTAGGCTTCCTATTTCCTCTTCATTTGTTTGTTGTGGTGGGTTTTTACCTTGCTCCTTCATCTGCTATGCATTTCTCTGTCTTCTCATTTTGCTTACCTTACTGGGCTTGGGGTCTCCTTTTCGCTGGCTGCACGTTCATATTTCCCATTGTTTTTGGTGGCTGCCCCTAGTGGGTTGGTTCAGTGGGTTGTGTAGGCCTCCTGGTGGAGGGGACTCGTGCCTGTGTTCTGGTGGCTGAGAATGGATCTTGTCTTCCTGGTGGGGAGGACCATGTCTGGTGGTGTGTTTTGGGGTGTCTCTGAAATTATTATGATTTTAGGCAGCCTCTCTGCTAATGGGTGGGGTTATGTTCCTGCCTTGCTAGTTGTTTGGCATAGGGTGTCCAGCACTG
>NW_020172726.1:292864-366299 GCF_003031525.2 Neophocaena asiaeorientalis asiaeorientalis
GCTGAATTCTCTTAGCTTTTGCTTGTCTGTAAAGGTTTTAATTTCTCCATCAAATCTGAATGAGATCCTTGCTGGGTAGAGTAATCTTGGTTGTAGGTTTTCCCCTTTCATCGCTTTGAATATGTCCTGCCAGTCCCTTCTGGCTTGCAGAGTTTCTGCTGAAAGATCAGCTGTTAACCTTATTGGGATTCCATTGTATGTTATTTGTTGCTTTTCCCTTGCTCTTTTAATATTTTTCCTTTGTATTTAATTTTTGATAGTTTGATTAATATGTGTCTTGGCTTGTTTCTCCTTGGATTTATCCTGTATGGGACTTTTTGTGCTTCCTTGACTTGATTAGGCTTGTTTCTCCTTGGATTTATCCTGTATGGGACTTTTTGTGCTTCCTTGACTTGACTGACTATTTTCTTTCCCATATTAGGGATGTTTTCAACTATAATCTCTTCAAATATTTTCTTAGTCCCTTTTTTTTGCTCTTCTTCTGGGACCGCTATAATTCAAATGTTGGTGCATTTAACGTTGTCCCAGAAGTCTCTGAGACTGTCCTCAATTCTTTTCATTCTTTTTTCTTTATTCAATACTGCTGCTGATTCCTTCTAAAGAATTTTAAATTTCATTTATTGTGTTGTTCATCATTGTTTGTTTGCTCTTTAGCTCTTCTAGGCCCTTGTTAAACGTTTCTTGTATTTTCCCCATTCTATTTCCAAGATTTTGGATCATCTTTACTATCATTACTCTGAGTTCTTTTTCAGGTAGGCTTCCTATTTCCTCTTCATTTGTTTGTTGTGGTGGGTTTTTACCTTGCTCCTTCATCTGCTATGCATTTCTCTGTCTTCTCATTTTGCTTACCTTACTGGGCTTGGGGTCTCCTTTTCGCTGGCTGCACGTTCATATTTCCCATTGTTTTTGGTGGCTGCCCCTAGTGGGTTGGTTCAGTGGGTTGTGTAGGCCTCCTGGTGGAGGGGACTCGTGCCTGTGTTCTGGTGGCTGAGAATGGATCTTGTCTTCCTGGTGGGGAGGACCATGTCTGGTGGTGTGTTTTGGGGTGTCTCTGAAATTATTATGATTTTAGGCAGCCTCTCTGCTAATGGGTGGGGTTATGTTCCTGCCTTGCTAGTTGTTTGGCATAGGGTGTCCAGCACTGTAGCTTGCTGGTCGTTGAGTGGATCTGGGTCTTAGCGTTGAGATGGAGATCTCTGGGAGAGCTTTCACCATTTGATATTATAAGGGGCTGGGATATCTCTGGCAGACTAATGTCCTGAACTTGGCTCTTCCACTTCAGAGGCTCAGACCTGACACTCGGCCAGAGTACCAAGACCCTGTCAGCCACTTGGCTCAGAATAAAAGGGAGAAAAGAAAGAAAGAAAGAAAGAAAATAATAGTAAAATTTAAAAAGTTATTAAAATAAAAAAACATTATTAAAAATAAAATAATAATTAGAAAAAGGAAAGAAGAGAACAACCAAACCAAAAAATAAACCCACCAATGATAACAAGCTCTAAAAACTATACAAACAAACAAAAAAAGAAACGGACAGACAGAACCCTAGGACAAATGGTAAAAGCAAAGCTATACAGGCAAAATCACACAAAGAAGCATACACATACACAGAGAAAGAAAAAGGAAAAAATGTACATTTTAAAAATAAAGGAATAAAGCAACCAAATCAATAAACAAATCTACCAATGATAATAAGCTCTAAATACTAAACTAAAATAAACATAAAAGCAGAAACAAATTAGATGCAGAAAGCAAACCCCAAGTCTGCAGTTGCTTCCAAAGTCCACCACCTCAATTTTGGGATGATTTGTTGTCTATTCCGGTATTCCAGAGATGCAGGGTACATCAAGTTGATTGTGGAGATTTAATCTTCTGCTCCTGAGGCTGCTTGGAGAAATTTCCCTTTCTCTTTGTTTGTACAGCTCCTGGGGTTCAGGTTTGGATTTGGCCCCGCCTCTGCATGTAGGTCGCCTGTTCTTTCTCAGGCAGGATGGGGTTAAAGTAGCAGCTGATTAGGGGTCTCCAGCTTACTCAGGCCGTGGGGAGGGAGGGGTTCGTAATGCAGGGTGAGCCTGTGGCAGCAGGCTGGCGTGACGTTGCAACAGCCTGAGGCATGCCATGTGTTCTCCCGGGGAAGTTGTCCATGGATCACAGGACCCTGGCAGTGGCATGCTGCACAAGCTGCTGGGGGTGTGTGGATAGTGACCTTTGCTTGCACACAGGCTTCTTGGTGGCTGCAGCAGCAGCCTTAGCATTTCATATCTGTCTTTGGTTTCCATGCTGATAGCTGTGGCTCACGCCCATCTCTGGAGCTTGTTTAGGCAGCGCTCTGAATCCCCTCTCCTCTAGTACCCCAAAACAATGGTCTCTTGCCTCTTAGGCAGGTCCAGACTTCTCCGGGACTCCCTCTAGCTAGCTGTGGCACACTAGCCCCCTTCAGGCTGTCTTCATGCAGCCAACCCCAGTTCTTTCCCTGAGATCTGACCTCTGAAACCCCAGCCTCAGCTTCCAACCCTCACCCACCCCGGTGGGTGAACATACAAGCCTCTTAGGTTGGTGAGTGCTGATCAGCAGCGATCCTCTGTGTGGGAATCTCTCTGCTTTGCCCTCCGCACCTTTGCTGCTGTGCTCTCCTCCGTGGCTCTGAAGCTTTCTCCCTGCCACCCCCGTTTCCACCAGTGAGGTGGCTTCCTAGTGTGTCGAAACTTTTCCTCCTTCACAGCTCCCTCCCAGAGGTGCAGGTCCCATCCCTATTCTTTTGTCTCTGTTTTTCCTTTTTTCTTTTTCCCTACCCAGGTATGTGGGGAGTTTCTTGCCTTTTGGGAAGTCTGAGGTCTTCTGCCAGCATTCAGTAGGTGTTCTGTAGGAGTTGTTCCACATGTAGATATACTTTTGATGTATTTGTGGGGAGGAAGGTGATCTCCACGTCTTACTCCTCTGCCACCTTGAATGTCCCTGTAATTTATGTTATATTAATCAGGTGCTAGCAATATTGATTGAAAAATTGTCCTCAACTACTCTCAATGCCCTTTTTGCTTTACAAGTGTTTTGTTTAGTTGCACATCATTTCTTTAAGACCCTAATCCTAAGTATTTGGGGTTACATAAATGAGTAAGGCACAGTTTCCACCAATGAGCAGCTGAAGTTCTTGTGGGAAAGATATAAATATCTCATTTCAATATAACTTGGGAAGCACAATGCTAGAGACATGTAGCGGGTGCTATGGGAATTCCCATAAAAGGATAGGTTCAACGAGTTAATGAGATAGATGTTATTAGCCCAGATTATCATATGAGGAAATTGAGGCTTGAAGAGGTTAAGTGACTTGCCCTAACCTCTCAGTGGCATGACTGAGCAGTGCACTAGGACCCAGGTCTTTTGACTACAAATATAGTCCATTTGTTTCCCTTGTGTCTATAGAAATGTTGCTATTGACAGGAAAGCAGTGTCCAGGTGGTAAAACAGGTAAGTGTGGTATCAGTGTGATAATAAAGAAGTCTTTATATATTTTTCTCTTTAGAAATAGCTGTTGATCATATTAACTCAGAATGAGAGTGGAGGGGAAAAGTTGAGGCCTAGGGCAGTTCCTCAGTTTTAAAGGTACAATGTAAGCCCTTCCTTACCTCATCTTTTATCAACAATTCTTTTTAGGGACCTACCAGAGTTTTAGGCCTCATTAACTGCATGTTGTATATTATCCAGATCTTTATAAGCACTTTAGATAACTTAGGTCTCAGCATAATATTTTTAATTTAACTATGGAAATATGAATGTGTCTCTCTACTGCCTACTGCTGAAGTAGAAAGAACATTCAAATTGAAATTTAAAAAAAACTCACTCATCAGCACCAATTAATTAATCCCCAGATGAATAATTTTGCAACACACACTTGCAAACTGCATTGTGAAGTTATAAGGTTGGATCACCAAACTGAGACCAATCAACTGAGAGTTGTCTAAAGTTGGTAGTCTAAGTCAGATGGAATTGTGAAACCAAATAGTACTTGATGTATATTGTTCACTGGAAAAAAGAGAGTTGTTTTATTAGCTGAATATTATGTCTCCTTAGAATGTATTCCAAGAAGTTGTTGATTTTAGAACACTATATGTAATGAATACATACCAAATCCTCTATTTTGAAATAAAGAGATGTAAAGTATATTAGTAGAAAAACTGATTATAATTTCAAAAATGCTTAATTAGTGTTTGAAGACTATTGGCTTTGGTGGGGAACTAAGTAATTACCTTGCCTGTGTTACACACGTGTCTGACTTAAGTATGGCAGTAACATTTCCTGGGACTTCATTTAAGAGCCATGACAATTACTTATACTTCAATTAAGTTCTCTTAATGAACATTTGAGAACTATCATTCCCCATGGACTGCTTTAGGTGTTTTAGGGTATAACAGGGAACAAGACAAAGTCCCTGTCCTCAGAAAAGTCACAATTTAGTGGGATAGACAAAACATAAACAAGTAAACAAAAAATATTTATTACCATTTCAGATAGTGATACGTACTTTTTAAAAGCTGAAAAACAGGGTAAAAGGCTAGAGAGTAACAAGTGGGAGTGGAGCTATCTTTCAAAGTCAGAAAAGATTTCTCTGAGGAAGTGACATTTGAGCAGAGACCTGAATGAAAAGAAGGAGGAAGGTAAGAGAATATTTGAAAAAGGAGTGGTCCAGGCAGAGGGAACAAGTGCAAAGCCCTGATACATAGGCAGGCTTAGCATATTCAAAGAACAGCAAGGAGAACAGTATGGATGGAATTCAGCAGGCCAAGGGGAGAGTGGTACGAAATGAGATCAAAACATGTCATGTAAGTCCCTGTAAGTCTTATTAAGCAGTATTTGTACTGTGTGATGACAGGCCATCTGAGAGAATTTTTGTTTATTTTTGTTTTGCATATGTGTGTCTGTTTTACTTTTCTCTTTAATTAAAATATATTTATTATGGAAAGTTTCAAATATATACAAAAGTAGAGAGAATAATATAATGAACCCCTTACACTCATCACCCAGCTTTAATAATTATCAAGTCATCAAGTCATGGCTTCTCTTGTTTTATCTATACACCTACCTACTCCCCACACAACTTCAGATAATTTTGAAGCAAATTTCACACTTATTATCATTTGGCATTTATGTCTGAAAGGTAAGGACCATCTGGAAGTTTTATACAGGGGAGTGTTAAGTAAGGAAGATTACTTTGGGGTTGAAACAAAATCATATAAGTAAAGAGCCCATTACATAGTAGGTGCTCTCAAAATAGCAGTTATTATCACTATTACTCTGGCAGGATGCTGATGAAGTTGCAATCTTGAATGAGATTGAGACCAGAATGACCAAGAAGAGTGAAGACAGAACTGAGGATCAGACTGGGGGGGAAAGCCAGCCAGGAGCAAGGTATGGTAGAATAAGGATGGATATGGATAAGGTAAAGGAGCTATTGCCACCATGGCTATCAAATCAGAGCCAGGTCTGTAGAGAGCCACAGAGAGTCAGGCACACCTCTGAGCTAAGCTCTCTCACTACCACAAGTAGTATCTCTGCTCATGTGAAGCCTTAAGAAGCCTAGTGGCCCTGTCCAGGCTCAATATTGCCAGAGATTTGTAGGGAATCCAATGCCTCATGACATTTCAGTGGTACAGAACTCCAGTTTACAGGGAGTTAATCAAGTCATCTCTCCCTTAACATCCTCCTGAGTCAGGTATTCCAGCTTCATCTCACTATGGATCTACCAACTGAATGAACTTTTATTATTGCTGTTATTATTATTATTTACCATTGTTGAGTACCAAATATACACCAGGCATTGTTAGGGAGCTTTAGGTACATTATCTCATCTCCTCTCATTCTACATACAGCCTGGTGAAGCTGATGTTGTTACTACCATTTTATTGATGAGGAAATTGAGGCTGGGAGAGGCTAAGAGACTATCCAAAATAATCCACCTAGGAAGTAAACACCTGGTCTGAATTTAATGCCCAATCGTTTACTTCTACACTAGGATACCTTAGAGAAAAGTCACTGTCTTTCATATTCAGACATCTAGGTAGTTCTTGGCAACCTGAGCCACTGAAAATGGCACCCCACCTATCCCCTTGAGTAGGTGGAAGAAGGAAGACAAGACATCTGCTCTTGGGGTTTTCAGACCCCAGTCCCCGAGAGTTCTACCTAAGAAAGCATGGCTGGAGGCAGAGAAAGTGTCTGGAGTGGAAAAGTATAAAGTATGCATGATCTTGGCCATCCTTTTCCTCATAGATACCAATGAGAATAGCCTCAAAGTAAGACGATGTCTCCTTACCTCAGATTATGTCACAAAGTGTGAAAAGAACTGATCTTATTCTCAAAGGTCCACAGCAGCAGAATGCCTTTATGTTGCCCAAAGTTTCAGGATGTATTTTAGCAGTCTGGCTCAGAAAAACACCAAGCAGCTTGCTCAGGAATTTGAACCCTGCTCCAAAGGAAAACCTAAAAAAAAAGTCTGACTATACAACAATCTAAAAGCTAGTAACTAGAGCTAGATTTATTCTTGACCTCAATTAATCCAGCCAGCATTGCTTGCTCCCTCTCTAGGGGCTGTCTAGAATGGAAGCTTTATTCATTCATTCATCAACTATTTATCGAATGCTTATGACATGTCAGGAATTGTCCTATATTGTGGAGTCAGTGTGGAGGGAAAATAGACATGTTTATGCCCTCAAGGAGTTTCCAGTATTGTGGGAAAACCTGTTTTTGCTAGCAGACTGTCTGTCTTCTTTTTTTTATTTTTTTTATTTTTTTTAATTTTTTTTTTGACTGTCTGTCTTCTTAACCACGTCTAAAACAGCTGAATATACAGGGCTTCTCAGTCAATGCTTACTAGCAGATGAAGGGAAATTGGAATTGATACCCTATGGGGCTATTTAGATTAAATCTCATCTAGAGATAGTGTGTCTGTCCAGTTTTATCTTCCTTATTCTGAAGTTCCTGAGTAATACAAGGTGCAGACATCCCCTTCTCTAAAATCTGTTCTGCTACTCAGGCAGTACAGCAAAAAAAAATAGTGGCACACACTAGATGCCTAGATTCAAGTCCAGGCTCTGTCACTCACAAACCATGTGAGTTGTAGGCCAGTAACCTAACCTCTCTGTGTCTCAGTTTTATCATATATAACAGTACCGAATTAGTGGAATTTTAAGGACAAAATGAATTAATATATATTAACAAATAATTAATATACTTAAATAATTGATTAAATAATTAATATAAATATTTAGAAGAGTGCATAATATATGGTAAGCAATCAATAAATGTTGGAAATCATAATTGTTGTTCTGGAGCTACAATGAAGGGAGCTACCAAAAGTTAGTTGTTTTCAATTGAGCTACTCCAAAGAAATTCAGTTTCCTGTTTTTTATGGGGTAAGAATTTGGCTACTTTCTCTTCTACACTGAGTTTGGTCTTTCCAGTTTCAAGAAGTGCTCAAGAGGAGCATATATGTGGTGTTGAAAATAGATTATAAATGAGGCAATCTTTCACTCAGAAGCTGCTGGTCAGACTTTGAGAAATTTCTTTTGGGATGAGACCAGCCTAAGGAAGAAATTCTTCAGGAGTTATGAAAAAATACTTCCCTGGACATTGCTGCCATCCTCTTTTCTTCCCTATATAACTACTTCTTGAAGCAGTTGTCACTGCTTTGCTTCATCACCATCCACATACTCTTCAGGCCCAGTGAGTATGGTTTCTGCCTCCTTCACTCCAATGTAACCACTTGTGACAACACAGACTGACCTTGAGGACATAATGCTATGCAAGATGTTAGAGAAAGACAAATTCTGTATCATCTCACTTATATGTGGAATCTAAAAATGTCGAACTCATAGAAGCAGAATAGCATGATGGATGCCAGGGGCTGAGGGGTGTGGGAAACGGGGAGATTTTAGTCAAATAGAACAAATTTCCAGTGATAAGATGAATAAGTTCTCGAGATCTAATTACAGCATGGTGGCTATAGTTAAGAATACTGTATTGTATACTTAAAACTTGCTAAGAGAGTAGATCTTAAGAGTTCTTTACCAGAAAAATAAAAGGTAACTGTGTAGGGTGATGGATGTGTTAATTAACTTGATTGTGGTAATCGTTTCACAATGTATTTGTATATTAAATCATAATGTTGTACACCTTAAAAAAACATCACATTGTACAACCTACACATATACAATTTTTATTTGTCAATCATACCTCAATAAAGCTGGAAAAAAATGCTGATTATGTTCCACTAAATCACATGCAGTGAGGACATTTACATGCAATGAGGCTGGAAATTTTGTTAGTGAAGGCTGCAGGAAGACCCTGACTGATTTCCTGCTTTATAAGGAAGTCAGGAATTTAAGTGGGAAATCATAAGCTGGCCTTTGCAAAATATTGCTGTGGGAGATCCAAAAGAGTAACAAACTTTTTCCCTCCTATTTTTAAAAGGCCTCAGAGAAGTAGAGGCTATAACTAACTGCTCACAGTAGTCCAGTTCTTGGGGAAAACCCACAAATGCTGAAAAATTACTTATATTTGACCTAAATCCTTCAAGCTAGAGATTTGTTTTCTTCCCCCTCCTATTCGACTCTGCTTTTCACTGCCAACTGTGGTAAAGCTCCTTATTCCATGTGGCAAAGCCCCAATGAAAACAAGAGTAATACAGGTTCACAAGCATTTGGCTTACTACTTCCATAGTAGCCAACACAGTGGTAGTCTCACAGCTAGGTACCATACCTGGATGCACCTCAAACTCTCCATCCTGAGAAGGCCCTTAAATTCAGGAAGGCCATGCAATTTCAAGGTTAAGTTTAAGTGCACAAGCTCTGGAGTTAGAATACCTGAATTCAAATCCCAGCTCTACCACTACTGTTTCAATGTGGGCAAGTTTCTTACTTCTCTGGGCCCAATTCCCCCATCTAAAAAGTGGGATAGTGATAGTACTTACTTCATGGGGTTCTTGTAAAGATTAATGAGACAATCCTTATAAAGCATTTACAACATGACACTTAGTAAATACTGAACAAAAGGTAGCACTGTTTTCATCTGCAACCCACCTACATTTTCATGATATACTATTAAGTTAGCAAATAAAGCTGGTTGAAACTGGAAAAAGTTAGGTCCCTACACAAATCACTACCCATACTCTATGCTAGCAATGGTTTCCTTTTGCAACACATTACTTATGAAATAGGAGCTACCTAGTCATTGCTTTTATCTAAGACAGTGTTTTACAAACTTTTAGATTACTTTGAGAATCAGTAGTCTGATTTATATATATCTTTTTTTACCTCTTTTTTTATATGTATCTTTTTTTTAACCTCTTAACGTGTTTATTTTTTTAACATTTTATTGGAGTATAATTGCTTTATAATGGTGTGTTAGTTTCTGCTTTATAACAAAGTGAATCAGCTATATGTATACATATATCCCCATATCTCCTCCCTCTTGTGTCTTCCTCCCACCCTCCCTATCCCACCCTCTAGGTGGTCACAAAGCATGAACTGATCTCCCTGTGCTATGTGGCTGCTTCCCACCAGTTATCTATTTTACATTTGGTATAAACTACATATATCTTATTTGGTATAATGCCTTCAACTTATCCTTACAAACCTGGTGAGCACATGTTTTCCCACTCCTGCTTCCAGGTCTACATTTTGTCTTCTTTTCCTTAAAGCAGTGGTTCCCAAAATATAGTCTGTGGACCAGCAGGATCAGTATCAGCAACACCTTGTTAGAAACTTGTTAGAAATGTAGGGAACTTGTTAGAAATGTAGATTCATGGACCCCACCAGAGACCTACTGAATCTGAAACTCTCAGTGGTAGCGGGTGGGACAGCAGTGTGTGTTATTATTACTATTTTTTTTTTTTCTTTTTGCAGTACGCGGGCCTCTCACTGTTGTGGCCTCTCCCGTTGCGGAGCACAGGCTCTGGACGCACAGGCTCAGCGGCCATGGCTCACAGGCCCAGCTGCTCTGCGGTTCATGTGGGATCTTCCGCAGTTCATTTGCTCTTTTCATTTTCCTAGATGTTACTAGGATAAAGAATCTGGAACACCTACTTAAAAAACTCTCCTTCTGTAGATTAATACAACTGTTGATAAAATTAGTCCAATGAGATTCTTTTAAGAATTGATATTTTTAATCTACATAATGATAAACTGCCTAAAAAACAACATGTTCTTTGTTGCTCAGTAAAAACTCTATCTCAATTGGGGACAATAAGATGGGGAAAGGTGAGGTTCTGGCAGTCTGGAAGAAGTTTCTTTATGACATAGAGACAAGAAAATTGAGATGAGTCTACTCTGCTGTAGATTCCCTAAATGCTTTTGTGCTCTGTTTCAGTTCTATGGAAACTGAAAAAGGGCTTTGAGTAGTTCTAGTCAGTGTTGTCAAGCTCCATTCCTCCCAGTTCACAATGCCTCATCTTTTCCTTAGGGGATGAAGTCAAATAAACTCCCAGCCTGAAAGATGTTTTTGTTTGTTTGTTGTTTGTTTTTTTTGTTTTTGGCAGTACGCGGGCCTCTCATTGTTGTGGCCTCTCCCGTTCGGAGCACAGGCTCCGGACGCGCAGGCTCAGCGGCCATGGCTCATGGGCCTAGCTGCTCCGCGGCATGTGGGATCTTCCCGGACCGGGGCACGAATCCGTGTCCCCTGCATCGGCAGGCGGACTCTCAACCACTGGGCCACCAGGGAAGCCCTGAAAGAGGTTTTAATACTACTTAACTAGTATAATGAAGGCACATCCCACCAGGTGTTACAGAATATATAAAATTAACCATTCTTGGACCTCACAGAAAGAAGACTTACATCTCATAAACACTATTTTCCCTCAACTTTTTATTCATTCCTTCTCCAGTTGCATCCTGAAATAGACTTTCAATACACCTCAGGCCTGGATTACTACCACAGCTTCTCCGACTGCCGTCAGTCAGCCTATAGGTTAACTTTCTTTCAACATTCCTTTGTCGTTTCCTATCACATTGTACCAAAACTCTTCTGCCTAGCTTTAAGGCTATCATTTGGCTCATCCTTCCTATCCAACTTTATTTTGTACTATTTCCCAAATAGCAGGTCCCCTTCCCCTAGGATAACTGAAATTCATTTGCTCTTTCTTAGGGAAAAGTTGAAGAAACAAGGAAAAGAAAAACAGACACTGAAATCCCTAACAGCAAAAGTTTATTTACAATTGTAGTTAAGGAATATTTTTAATGCATGCTGAGAAAACAGTAATATTCCAAACATTTAGGTTACTCTCTGGTAAAGAATACAAGATGACGCTGGGAAAGGCTTTGGCATACACAACAACTGGAACCAGGTTAACAGAACACCTGCACTATTAGAACGTTGTTATCAGAACACTTATATATCACCTATTTATATGTCACACCAACTTCATAAACAGCTCATCTTCTAACTCCTCACTGGCTATTTGAGTAAATAGCATTCAAGGTTAAACATTAAGACTGGGGAGTAGGGAAGAAATACAGAAGTGATAAGCATCACAACATTTCAGAGCCTATATATACTAATACAACATTAAGATTAAGAAACAGTATTCCAATTTTTTTCTGAAACAGCATTTGGCAATGTTTTAGCGCATAAGAAGACACTGCTTTGGTCCATCCACTCTTTCCAGCTTTTCAAAGTGTTTCCTGGCATTGCGGATATTGATCAGAGTAGCTGCAGAAGCTGAGGGTGGGGTAGGGAAGATAACCAACAGACTAAGTACAAGCAGCCAAAGGAATAATTGACTAGTAAAAACAAATAAACAAAAGAGAGCCAAATCCCTCAATGTATGTCACAGAGAACATAAGTACCAAGTTAACCAGAGTTTAATTTTTCTGAATAAATAAAAGACTTAGTTTATATTCTAAACATAGTATTTTCAAAATAAATTTTCAAACTCTTTTGGTTTGGAGCTAATAGTAAAAAAGAATATTATCTTATGTTGTATTCTAATATTAACCTAAGATAGATAACTTAAGAGATAATTTAAACTTCTGGGAGCATCCTGGAAATACTGCTAGAACCTTTATTTCAATGGTTGTGATGGATATGGCTATTATGGCATGGAAGCACCAAATATCTCTCTTTATGCTCATAACAGAAATATGGGAGTATGGTACTTAGGAATATACAATGACATATAAAATGGTTCAACATTTAATAGTTCAGAGCTTAGATTGACTAGTCTTTTAAAAATCTACCCCACATGGAGCGTAAGTCATACATTTGGGTTCTTTTTCTTTAAAATCCTTAGATGTAGTAACTATACATAAGTAATTTTTAAAGTTCCCATGAATAAGATATAATACCCTAGAGTCTAAATTATCTTTAAGTTTCAAAATAGGTCTATTAAATAAAAAGTATTTACTACTAGTACTAAATTTTTTTTCATTGTGGTAAAATGCACATAAAATGAAATTTACCATTTTAACCATTTTCAAATGTATAGGTCAGTGGCATTAAGTACATTTACAGTGTTGTGCACTACTAAATAGCTTTTCAGTATCTTTAATAATATACTACCTTTAGGGAAATTAGTTTAAAAAATACGTGGCTTTGAACCTATGTCGGCTAAGTTTAAACTTACGAATGGATGGATCAGACATCACAACCATCACATAAGTGTTGGATGTAAAGATGTCAATGAAAGCAGCGAAGTTAGAGTTCCTGACTTCCATGCTCTGGAAAGAGGCAGCCAGCTTGCTATAGGAGAAAGGAGAAAAGTGAATAAAGAACGTAAAATAATAGCAACATAAGACATTCTTATTTTTCACGTTAAATATTTTCATAGCATTATATCTCAATCCACCACCTCATTAAGACAGTTAATCACTACACTTTGCTTTCCAAGGAAACTCTAATGACAAATTTAACACGTGCTGGAAAGTGACTTAGAAAGTGGATTAGGACTTGATACTGACTGTGCAATGAAAAGTGGGCTTAGACCTAGATTCATATTAAAAATCATGTTACCAAAGATTTCTCTAATATTTAAGAAGTTTATTCAGTTGAAATTTCCCTATCATTGAGATTAATAACTGTATCTTTTGAATGTTAGTTATGCTGAAATTCTAGAAATGATCCCATTTCTTTGAAAATAAAAAGGGTAATGATATTTATATGCCATTTGCTATTTCTTCTTAAAAATGTTAGAATAAACATGCCAGAAAGTCTCAAAGTGTGCTATGACATAAAAGGGAAACAATTACACTTATTCTATTGTCTGGGCATCAAAGTTTTACCAGGATAAGAATTTTGATTATTAAATCTTTACTAGGTTATGATGTTCAGCCATTCCTTCTTCCTATATTCACAATGCTAAGATTCAAATTGTATTTAAACAAAGCTGAGACAATATGATCAGATATTTCTAGACTCTCTACTTTGTACCATTCTTGAATCAGTCCCTCACTATTTTAATTACCGTAGCTTTATAGTAAATCTTGGTATTTGGTAGGGTAAATTCTCCTTTCTTGTTTTTCAAAACTCTCTTGGACATTTTCTGTTTATTTTTTTCCCAAATAGTATCAAACATCTTGAAGGGGTACTCTGCTTAGATATTTTTCATATGCTTCTTCTGCATCAGTTGACTTTGCATTAAAGATGTCTTTCACTTCTGTCAACTGTAGGCTCCCTTAGAGTTTAGCTTTATTTTTAATATAAAGAAGAATATAGAAGTGCAGTCTACTATAGTTATTTGAACCTCTCAAAAAATGACAATTTGTTCCAGAGATAAATACATCACGTAAGATCTCTTACCTGCAGCTCAGCTTAAATTGCTTAATAATGTTGCTGATTTTCTCAAATCTGTGGACATCACGCTGTTCTTTACATTGATAGTGAGAAATCACCTATGAAAAAGAGCAATGCCCTTTAAATTCATGCAGTGTTGTCATATCACCCTCTACTACTCTTCAAGGCAATACATTTGTCAGTCTCTTGGTCACCCTGATTTTCAGGGTAGACTTGGCACCTGGCTTTACTGCCTCTATTCCTCTGTCCCACATCCTGTTAACATCTGCATAATTTCAACATCCCTACGGATGACCCATCCAGTACTGTTTGGTTATAATTTTATTAGAGCATTTAAGTATTGTATTATCTATTTTGGTTCATTGCTGTCCTTTCTCACTTACTTTAATCATTAAATATTCATCTTATTTCAATATGATGGTCTTTGATTCAAAAAAAGAACAAATCAAAAAGGAAAAATAAAAATTCTTAGCTGTTTTTTAAAAAATATTTAATTTATTTATTTGTTTATTTATTTTGGTTGTGTCGGGTCTTAATTGCAGGCACACAGGATCTTCGTTAAGGCATGTGGGATCTTTTCGCTGTGGCATGCAGGCTCTTCGTTGCGGCACTCAGGCTTCTATTTGTGGCACGTAGGCTCCAGGGTGTGTGGGCTCTGTAGTTTGCAGCATGCGGGCTCTCTAGTTGAGGTGTGCAAGATCAGTAGTTGTGGTGCACAGGCTTAGTTGTCCCGTGGCACGTGGGATCTTAGTTCCCCGACCAGGGACTGAACCTGCATCCCCTGCACTGGAAGGTGGATTCTTTACCACTGGACCACCAGGGAAGTCCCTCTTAGCTGTTGCTGAGGTGTACTTAATGTATTTAATTTTAATGAAGTCTATAACCAAGTGGTTTTTGGTATCATATTTAAAAATCTTAACTGAACGATTCTGACCTCTGAGGATTTACTATTTATAAATGAACCTATTCATGATGGACACCAATGCCAGCTGAAAATACTTCCCCTCACACTTTCAGATTAATAAAACCACACAAGTATTTCCCATAGGCTGATGTAAAGTTTCTAGTAGGAAGCAAAACTGAGTCATTTGCCAGAAGAAAATTCACAGGGCAATTCCCTGAAACCATGTGAAAATTTCAAAACATAATTCCTAGACCAATGGTGGAATAGGTTCCTGTTGATTGACTTCAAGAGCTATAGTGAAAATGGTCAATCACAATGAAACTTAGTCCTCAAGAGAAAGCAAAAGCTACTTGTTACTGCCAGTGAAAAACAGAGTTTATATTAGGTTAACCTCTATGATCATGTGTGGTAGATGTGGCAGGAGAATACTGCTGAAGCAGGATTCTACCATGCCACATGTCTCAAGATAGACAGAAGAGCTCACCTGCTTGTTGCTATTACCACTAGCAGGAAAGACAGGGCTCAGGGTAGTGAACTTCCAAGCAAGTGATCCCTGCCTATGGGCTGAGGCAGAAAGACACTCTAGTTAGGACTCCTTGCCTCAGCTGTACCAGTTAGCAGGAAGGATGACTCCCAAATATGCTACCATTAAAAATAATGTTTCCACAAAGGAAGGAGAAAAAAATTGCACTTTGAATTCTCTGCCCTCTGTTGGCTGCAGTAGCAAAAGAAATCAACGTTAAACAGTTTGCCAACTGTATGCTAAACTTTGGGCTAGGGCTTAATGTTACCTTGTCCCATTTTAATCCACACAATAAACCTATGATATAGATATTATTATCTCCATTTTATAAAAGGGGAACCAAACTCAGAGAGATTAAGATATGTGTCTACCATATATATGCTGTCTACAAGAGACCAACTTCAGATCTAGGGCTACATACAGACTGAAAGTAAGAGGATGCAAAAATGCATTCCATGCAAACAGAAATCAAAAGAAAGCTAGAGTAGCAATACTCATATTAGACAAAATAGTTTAAAGAATGTTACAAGAGACAAAAAAGGACACTACATAATAATCAAGGGATCAGTCCAAGAAGAAGACATAACAATTGTAAATATATATGAACCCAACATAGGAGCACCACAATATATAAGGCAAATACTAACAGCCATAGAAAGAAAAGTCGACAGTAACACAATCATACTGGGGGACTTTAACACCCAGTGTTCATCAATGGAAAGATCATTCAGACAGAAAATCAGTAAGGAAACACAGGCCTTAAATGACACTCTAGGCTAGATGGACTTAATTGATATTTAGAGCATTCCATCCAAGAGCAGCAGAATACACATTCTTCTCAAGTACACAGGGAACATTCTCCAGAATTGATCACATGCTGGGCCACATAGCAAGCCTCAATAAATTTAAGAAAACTGAAATCATATCAAGCATCTTTCCCAAACACAACACTATGAGATTAGAACTCAACTACAAGAAAAAAACTGTAAAATGCACAAACACATGGAGGCTAAACAATATGCTACATAACAACCAATGGATCACTGAAGAAATCAAAGAAATCAGAAAGTACATAGAGACAAATGAAAATGAAAGCATGAGGATCCAAAACCTATGCGGTACCCCAAAAACAGTTCTAGGAGGGAAATTTACAGCAACACAATCTTGCCTCAGGAAACAAAAAAAATCTCAAATAAACAACCTAAACTTACACCTAAAGCAACTAAAAAAAGAAGAACAAACAAAACACAAAGTTAATAGAAGGAAAGAAACCATAAAGATCTGAGCAGAAATAAATGAAATAGAGAGAAAGAAAACAACGGAAATGATGAATGAAACTAAAAGCTGGTCCTTTGAAAAGATAAACAAAATGGATAAACCTTTAGACAGACTTATCAAGGAAAAAAGGGAGAGGACTCAAATCAATACAATTAGGAATGAAAAAGGAGATGCTACAACAGACACCACAGAAATACAAAGGATCATGAGAGATTACTACAAACAACTATATGCCAATAAAATGGACAACCTAGAAGAAATGGACAAATTCTTAGAAAGGTACAATCTCCCAAGACTGAACCAGAAAGAAACAAAAAATATGAACAGATCAATTACAAGAATGAAATTGAAACTCGGATTAAAAAACTCCCAACAAACCAAAGTCCAGGATCTGATGGCTTCACACATGAATTCTATCAAACATTTAGATAACACCTATCCTTCTGAAACTATTCCAAAAAACTGCAGAGGAAGGAACACTTGCAAACTCATTCTATGAGGTCACCATCACCCTGATAACCAAAACCAGACAAAGATACCACCAAAAAAGAAAATTGCATGCCAATGTCACTGGTGAACATAGATGCAAAAATAGCCCTCAACAAAACACTAGCAAACCGAATCCAACAATACATTAAAAGGATCAGACCCAATGATCAAGTGGGATTTATCCCAGGGATGAAAGGACTTTTCAATATCCCCAAATCAATCGGTGTGATACACCACAGCAACAAACTGAAGAATAAAAACCATATGATCACCTCAATAGATGCAGAAAAAGCTCTTAAAAAAATTCAACACCCATGTATGATAAAAGCTCTCCAGAAAGTGGGCACAGAGAAAATTTACCTCAACATAATAAAGGCTATATATGACAAACCTACACCTAACATCATACTCAGTGGTGAAAAGCTGAAAGCATTTCCTCTAAGATCAGGAACAAGACAAGGATATCCACTCTCACCACTTTTACTGAACATAGTTTTGGAAGTCCTAGCCATGGCAATCAGAAAAGAAAAAGAAATAAAAGGAATCCAAATTGGAAAAGAAGTAAAACAGTCTCTGTCTGCAGATGACATGATACTACTATATGCAGAAAATCCTAAAGATGCTACCAGAAAACTACTAGAACTCATCAATGAATTTGGTAAAGTTGTAGGATGCAAAATTAATACACAGAAATCTCTTGCATTTCTATACACTAACAATGATAAATCAGAAAGAGAAATTAAAGAAACAATCCCATTTACCAGTGCAGCAAAAAGAATAAAATACCTAGAAATAAACCTACCTAAGGAGGTGAAAGACCTGTACTTCAAAAAACTATAAGATACTGATGAAAGAAATCAAAGATGACAGAAACAGACAGAAAGAAATACCATGTTTTTGGATTAGAAGAATCAATATTGTCAAAATGACTATACTACCCAAGACAATCTACATATTCAATGCAATCCCTATCAAATTACCAAGGGCATTTTTCACAGAACTAGAACAAAAAATCTTAAAATTTGTATGGAGACACAAAGACCCTGAATAGCCAAAGCAATCTTGAGAAAGAAAAACGGAACTGGAGGAATCAGGCTCCATGACTTCAGACTATACTACAAAGCTAAAGTCATCAGAACAGTATGGAACTGGCACAAAACCAGAAATATAGATCAATGGAATAGGATAGAAAGCCCAGAAAGAAACCCACACACCATGGTCAATTAACCTATGACAATGAAGGCAAGACTATATGATGGAGAAAAGACAGTCTCTTCAATAAATAGTGCTGGGAAAACTGGACAGCTACATGTAAAAAATATGAACATTCTTTAATACCATACACAAAAGTAAACTCAAAATGGATTAAAGACCTAAATGTAAGACTGGATACTCTAAACTCTTAGAGGAAAACATAGGCAGAACACTCTGACATAAATTGCAGCACGATCTTTTTCAATCCACGTCTAGAGTAATGGAAATTAAAAAACAAAAAAAACAAAAAACAAATGGGACTTAATTAAACTCAAAAGCTTTTGCACAGCAAAGGAAACCATAAAGAAAGTGCAAAGACAACCCATAAAATTGGAGAAAATATTTGCAAATGATGTAGCAGACAAGGGATTAATCTCCAAAATTTACAAACAACTCATGTGGCTCAGTATGAAAAAAAAACAAACAACCCAATAAAAAAAATGGGCAGAAGACCTAAATAGACATTTCTCGAAAGAAGACATACAGATGGCCAGGAGGCATGTGAAAAGATGCTCAGCATTAGTAATTATTATAGAAATGCAAATCAAAAATACAATGAGGTACTACCTCACACCAGTCAGAACGGCCATCATCAAAAAGTCTACAAACAATAAATTCTGGAGAGGGTGTGGAGAAAAGGGAACCCTCTTGCACTGTTGGTGGGAATGTAAATTGGTACAGCCACTGTGGAGAACAGTATGGAGGTGCCTTAAAAAACTAAAATTAGAGCTACCATATGATCCAGGAATCCCACTCCTGGGCATATATCTGGAGAAAAACATGGCTTGAAAGGATACATGCACCCCAATGTTCATTTCAGCCCCGTTTACAACAGCCAAGACATGGAAGCAACCTAAATGTCCATCAACAGATGAATGGATAAAGAAGATGTGGTACATATATACAATGGAATATTACTCAGCCATTAAAAAGAATGAAATAATGCCATTTGCAGCAACATGGATGGACCTGGGGATTATCATACTAAGTGAAGTAAGTCAGACAAAGAAAGACAAATATCATATGATATTGCTTATATGTGGAATCCAAGAGAAATGATACAAATGAACTTGTTTACAAGACAGAAACAGACTCACAGACTGAGAGAAGGAACTTGTGGTTGCCAGGGGCGAAGGGTGGGGGTAGGGATAGATTGGGAGTTTGGGATTGAGATGTACACACTTCTATATTTAGAATAGATGGCCAACAGGGACCTACTGTACGGCATGGGGAACTCTGTTCAATATTATGTAATAACCTAAATGAGAAAAGAATTTGAAAAAGGATACATGTGTATGTAAAAAACAAAAAAAGCAATAAATGTGTCTAAAATCATGAAGCACTGGTAGAGCTCAGAAACCAATTACTTACTGTGAGCTGCTCTTAGAGCTATATTTATTAAGCTGATCAGCAATTACTTAAGCAGTGCTTTGTGACAGCTCAAGCCAATTTTTATTAGTTATTTAAAAATTTTACTTATAAATATAATATTGGGTTTTGCATACCCCCTCATGGCCAAATACACAGTAGGTGCTAATATCATCGTTAAGCCGAATTTATAAGAAAAATAAAAATACCAACATACCTCTTTGCCCTTTCACCTCCCCATCTGAACTCTTAGCTACGTCACTGAGTTGACCATTACATCTCTTCCATGTTAAAAGCTTTAAACTCAAAGAAAAATACCCATCATTTCATAATAAAAGTAAATAGGAAATAGGAATTCTTTAACACAAATGAACAATTATTCACAAAAATAATCTAAACTCTATAGTAAGGCTTACCTGCAAACATCTAAGTTTTACTAATTACTAAAGATCCATGCACCAACGAACTTCTTTCAAGTTACTTGCTGACAATACTACTTTACAAATAAGGCTATGCATGGTGAAGTAATGACAAGAGGGAAAAAGGTTCTTTCTGAAAGTGGCAACATATTCTCCATTGCTGAATAGAAGAAGGTGAGTGTGAAGTACATCTGCAGAGCAGAAAGTTCTCACCAGAAAAGTGGCTCTCTCAAATAGAAGCACTTCATCAGCCTCAATAATTTCAGCAAAATTCCTTAGGTTCATTTCCAGCTGCTGAACATTGGGAATCAGCTGATAAACAATGCTGGACCAAGCCTAACAGAACAGAAGCACAGTGTAATATTACTAACAGGTAGCCAGTCCCAGATCTTTGCAAATGAGTAAGTATACTATAACATACAGACAGCAAAATATGGTGATAATTGAGTCCCAAACAAATTCTGGCAACAAGTATAACACAAACGAAGTGAGAAAATGAAGATAATATTTGATTTTTATCCTTCAGTTGGATTTTTTAAAGTTTCAAACACTTTTGTAAAATACTTCTTTCCATTGATAATTAAAAATAAACAAATATTTTATTCTATCATATTACCTTAGGGAAGTTGAAAACTCTGATATACTGGGCTAAAGAACTTCTAATCCAGCCATTCAAACAGATATGTAAGTCCAATAGTGTAGATTGCTCTAAAGATCAGAACCTAATAATGCTATATTTAACATACATCTAAGAATCAATTTTATGAAAATATCAGAGCCACATAGAAAAATGGCCCCTCCCCTCAATGGGATAACATACAATAGAAATTACAAGAGAAATTAGTGGCATTATCATTCCAAAAGGCTTACTGTCAGCTTTATAAATTATTGATCCAATTGAATTAAAAACAGTCCACTGTGTGTTTGCCTAAAAATAACTTCATCCAGAGGAGTATGACTAAAATAAGGAGTTGAAATTAACCACACCCTCCCTCTATTCTCTTAAGGCTCTTTTATTTGAATTTTCATTATAATATTTCTTTCAATTTTGCTCCAATTTGTCTGGTAAGGTGTACAATGTTCTTCTCTCCCCTACTAGAGGGCAGGAACCTGGTCTTAGCCATCTGTGCGTCCAACAGCATCAAGCAGATTGCAATGAGTGCTTTTAGAATAAAACTTAATATAAAAATTTATGTCAGCTCTATGCAACATTGATGTAAGAGAGAGTAGAGCCATGTCTCTGTTCCAATTAGTTTTATTACTTAGGCATGGGGGTTCAGGTTCCAAGTTCCCAGGTCGGTGTTAATGTCACTGCTGAATTTACCTTGGAGAAGGCACCAAAGCTAACCACAGCAGAGACATTGTCACTCACAGCAGTGTTGTGATTAGCCAATTGTCTTTGGTCGTGTTATGTATTGCCATCCTTCACACCGCAGTTGGTTCTTATCAGTGCGTCATGTCCATCCTTATTCACGGTTACCTGTTCTATGGGAATAAGGCTTTGAGAGAAATTCGGCCCAAATTAATCTAGAACAGTATTTCCTAGATAGGTATCTCAAAATGATCTGTTATTAGAGCGAGGCTGGGTCAACATATTGGGGAAAAAATGAATTAGTTAAAAAAATAAATCAGTGACTATGTTTAAAGTCCTATTGTTTTTCTCCTTGGCAAATCAGGTTTCTGTGCTTTTGGTTGTAGATACTTGTCAGATGGAGTTGATACTGAGGCTGTAGCTACAAGTCACAGAGAAGGATGCTTTCCTACCCAGACTTGTCAATGGATACCAGAAGCAGTCTGACCACAGGAGGACCCAAAAGGAGCCAGTCTTTCAAATCACTAAATCAGTGAGAAAGGGAGGAAGCAGGATA
The DNA here is from genome assembly GCF_003031525.2 of Neophocaena asiaeorientalis asiaeorientalis. Classification (NCBI taxonomy): domain Eukaryota; kingdom Metazoa; phylum Chordata; class Mammalia; order Artiodactyla; family Phocoenidae; genus Neophocaena; species Neophocaena asiaeorientalis. Next base: position 314,741 of record NW_020172726.1, read on the forward strand.
AGGAGCCTATGTGCCAATAAGGTAATTTCAGCTTCATCCATAACACAGCTATTGTTTGTAACCTCTACAACTACTACAAGCAGTGTGGCATCCATTCCACCAATGGGAACAATCTCTCTGGTTGAAAGAATGCTAGTCTCTAATTTGGCATGAAAGTTGAAGCTATCATACTCTAGAAATAACATATCCCATTCTAAGACTCCCTTCTCCAATCTCTCCCCTAAATATTGTTCTTCTATTGCCATCCAAACTTAGGCAGACTAGCTTATATCCTGTAGAGGTACCTGAATATTAGATACAATTCCAGTCAGCACTGAGACCACAATAGGTCAAAATGGATGATGGTCAGTGAACCTCTACTGTCATGAAGATCTGTATCAAATTAATCAGGACCAAACTGGGTTAATTCAGTGTGATCTGGTAGGTATGTCGACCCAATCTAAGATCAAAACCAAAATTTCTTAAGGTTAAATTGGGTATTTTTCAAACAATTTATTGTAGATTATTTCTTCTTTTGGTTCAACACATCTAGATGGCTATGAAAGAGTTTAAAATCTTTTAGTTTTGATAATACCCTTCTAGCTTTTTTCCATGCTCTTTAAATGAGAGAACTCAGGGAAACATACACACCTTATAGAGAGTTTCATCCCAGATAGATGTTCGGAAGCAAGAACATTCCAATGGGCGAGACAAACGCCTCAGATCTTCTTCTCGCTCTTTAAAAATCTGAAGTAAATAGACCAACATACTGATCAGCATATAACTAACAGCTCTCCTCTCTCACTGCAAGATCTGAGGTGTAATATTTTAGCATATTTTAAAGAGGGGCATTTCATTTTTCCTCAGAGGAATTTTTAAATGTGTACGTTACTTTACAGACTAGGATGACAGAAATGATTTCAAGTCAGGTCTACAAAGTACAATGGCTACTAGAATTCTTCAGGACTGTGCTGCTTGTTTTGAGTACTCACTGAGAATACTATGCTGGAAAATAAAATTTACCATACAGAGGAATCTTAATAAAATATACCTAACATTCCAAATAATCCAATCTGGGTCATTTTTAAGATATGCATACCAATATCAAGATTTTATAAATCAAAATACTTCAACTTTTTGTAGATATCTTACTCTCATACACACATGCATACACATATATTATTTCTGTATGGACTGTATTTATTTGGCTACATAGATATAACAACACCTTACACACAAATATCTATTCTTCTTGGCTATGTATCTATCTATATATGTGCCCATATATACATGGAAAAATATCTATTTATACAAATATAAACACATACACAGATATTTTCCAGGACTGGGTGGGCTTATAGTGAGTGCACTGTTCACACTGTGATGGATAATTTTATGCAACCACTAGGTTAGGCCACAATACCCATTTGGTTAAACACCAATTTAGATGTTGCTATGAAGGTATTTTTTAGATGAGATTAATATTTAAATCAGTGGATGGATTTTTAGTAAAGCAGATCCCCCTCCATAATATGGGTAAGCTTTATATAACCAGTTGAAGGCCTTAAGAGAAAAAGACTGCCATTCCCCAGGAAGAGGGAATTCTGCCTTCCAGACTGCCTTCTGACTCAAGCTGCAACAAGGGTATCTAGCCTATCAGTCTGCCCTGTAGATTTCGGACTTGCCAGCCTCCACAATCATATGAGTCAATTCCTTAAAATTAATCAGTCTCTTATTCTCACTCTCTCTCTCTCTCTCTCTCTCTCTCTCTCTCTCCACACACACACACACACACACAAACACACACTTCTTATTGGTTCTGTTTCTCTGAGGAACCCTGACTAATACACACACATAGAGGGAAACACCTATCTTGCTTGAAACTGATATTCAGGGAAGCACCCTAGCCATTTTATTCCAAAACCTCCAAGTCTGAAAGTTTAATGAAATAGAGTATACTTTTCTTAATTAAGCTTAAAATCCCACAAAGAACATTAATGTATCTTTGGGGATATTTACATAAGCATTTAGAAAACAATATGTTGATCACTAAAAATTACAAGTAATTTAAAAATCCATAAGGAGGTCATTTATTGGAATGCTCTAAATTTTTCTGTTGCAAATTGGGCCAGGGAAACAAAACAAAAAACAGTAATAATAACAAACCCCTCACAAGCTCAAGATCAAGCTACATAAAGAATTTTCTGCTGAATTAAAACAGAATTGATATTTAGTGAGAGGGAGAAGGAATTTAAAAGAATACTCAAAAGTCCTTTTCAGAGTCAAATACGGAACCCTGTCAAGTGGTTTCTGAAAGCCTGTAAGCTAACCTAGAAACACCAAAACATACTCAAATACTGGAACACTGAAGGCAATCCTGTTACTAATTACAGGAAAAAAAAGTATTCCTGACCACAGTTATTACCCAAAAATTCTTAAGTTATTACCAAAAAATTCTTAAGTTATAGGGGATCCTTAGACTCCTAGGTTCCAACCCAAAGAGGAACTGTATTCTTCTACATCACCAGTATATTCTAAAACTGCTTTCCTCAACTTTAGCCTTGGAAATAGAGGATCTTCTCTTTCAGCTTAGACTTTAAAATCCAATCCTCTTATTTTATATGGAGCAAACTAAAGCTAGACTCTATTTGTGACTTGCCAGTCCTGGGGTCTCATAGGGGTTTGCCCTTTCTACTGTGTCTTTTCTTGTTTAAATTTATGTGTACTAACTCCCATGCCAGAAAAGAAGATAAATATACCATATCAGTGCAATTATGAGGGCCTTGGCATTGTGCCTAACACAGTATAGTTGGCATTTGAATTGGTGCATACCAGTTTCCTAGGTCAACCTAGTGACAGCTATGACCTTTCTTTATCTCACCCCTGGTGGGTCTTCTAGCCTTGACAATAACTGCCTGCTCTGAAGGACAGTAAAACAGTGGTATCAAATATATTTTAAAAGTACATAAAGCTGCTTAGTGATAACACACAGTCAGGATCCTTTCCTAAATTTGAAAATTATTTGCTAAATGAACATTATATTTCCCTTACCATGGAACATTTGTTTATGTGTTTTTTTGTTTGTTTTTGTTTTTTTTGCGGTACGCGGGCCTCTCACTGTTGTGGCCTCTCCCGTTGCAGAGCACAGGCTCTGGATGCGCAGGCTCAGCTGCCATGGCTCATGGGCCTAGCCGCTCTGTGGCATGTGAGATCTTCCCGGACCGGGGCACGATCCCGTGTCCCCTGCATCGGCAGGTGGACTCTCAACCACTGCGCCACCAGGGAAGCCCTGTTTATAAGTGTTTTTAAAAACAAATGTCAACTTTATTTTGAAAGCTTATGCTGAGATTTTTTTTTCCTAAAAAAGAATGGTACAAATTTACCTATATCTCTACAGAAGTCTACAAAGTATGTCACTTATTTGGTGCACCACCCATTCTATTTCTTACCAGGTCTCGTTGATCCTCCTGTACCAGATCCATTTTATGCACCAAGCAAAAGATTTTGGCATCTGGAGAATTCTGCAGAATGGCCTCCAGGCATGACTGGTAATAGTGCATGTCCTTTTCCAGTTCGCGGCTTTCCACATCAAAGACATAAATCAGAACCTCCACATTACGGAAGATGTTGTCTCGTTGGCTGGTGAAATAATTTTCCATGAAGGTGTCCTGTCTAGTAGGAAAAAAAATCTAGGTAATAAGCAAGTCATCACTTAATCACTCCTATTTACGATCTATTTTTGTTGGCTTAAGCCAACAGTGTGAAAGATAATCCTAAAGCTTCAAATTAAAGGGAAAATGATAGCAAATTAGGATGGCCTCACCTTCTTACTTCTTAAGCACATCTAGTGCCACCTTTTGCTCCTCTCCTTGTGTTCCAAATATACTTTGACCTTCCCTCAGTTCTAGTGGCCCATGGTCTATCCACCGAGAGGCCTTTACACATGCTTTTCACTCTGTCTCACATGCTATCCCCTTACTTTTATACATAATTAACTCCTACTTGTTCCACTGGATTTCAGTTCAATTCATACTTACTCACAGAAACTATCCTTGACCTCACTGACTTGGGCAAATCTAGTCACCATAGGCAATTATATTAACACATTGGTTTTATTTTTAACACTCACCACAAGTGTGATATTATACATATTTGTGTGAGTTTTTAATTAATGGCATTCGATCCCCTAGATGGCAAGCTCCATGAAGGTAAGGACCATGTCTGCTACAGTTTGACATTGTTTCCCAGCTTTTAGCACAGAGCTTGCCACAGAGTAGTTGCTCAATGAATATTTACTGAATAAAAAACTAGTCAAACACTCTAAACTATATGAAAATGGCTCCAAGTTAACATTTTAGCAGAATGTTGCTCTTTGCTCCTTAGGCTGTGTGCTGCTTCCCAAGAAATTCTCAATTGCCAGCTGGATAGATGAATACAGTAGTGTTCTGTCTTAAACAAAAAAATCAAGGGGTGGCATCAACAACATGGTGGAATGAAAAGCTACCTCTGTCTCTCCCCTTCAATCTACAACGAGTAAAACATTCACAACTCAACAAAGGTACTTTTGTCCAACACACCAGGATGCTAGAGAATTCCACACACCTGTACATCTAAAGATGGATGGACTGGAACAGATAGAGGAGGCAGAACTGAAGGAACAGTAGAGGTAGTGCCTATAATCCTGGCCCTCTGGCCATGGCAGCTAAGCCTGCAGCCCCAGAGAACCTGGTAGCAGCAGAGCAGACAGCACACACAACACCAGCCTCCTGGCTGCAGTGGCACCCATGGCCACATCTAACTGTACATCTGTGGGAATGGGGCCTGCGGCCCTGTCCCTCCAGCCACTGAGGTGCCCAAGTCTCCAGTCCCTCTGCTCTCCCACCAGCAGTGGCAGAGCCTAAGAACCTTAGAAAACCAGATAGGGAAGAGGCACTGGTATGACCCTGGCTTTCCCCACCCCTTCCCCCTGCGGTGCCTGAGCCTGTGAGCCTGTGACTCAGAGGATCCTGAAAGCAAGGGAAGAACCCACCATCCAGGTGAACCAGGCAGCTTCTGCCAGTGACAAAGGCAGAAGCAAGGTGCCAATGACCAAGAAAACACCAGAAGTGATAATGAGAGTTGGGACAGGGGGCACACCTCTGACAGAGGCAGCTCAGGTAAGAGAAACCAAAAACTTGTGCTATAGTACCACCTATGGAAAAAGAAAAGACCCCTAATTTCTAACTTGTCTCACTTCACATGCTCTTGCAGAAGGAAGTACCATGAAGAAGCACAGTAACACCGCACCACAAAAAGAAAATGACAATTCTCCAGAAACCAAAGTTAAAGTCACATAATAGTGTGATCTGAGAGAATTTAAAATAGCTGTCATGAAGAAATTCAACAAGCTACATGAAAACTCAGAAAGGCACATCAATTAGCTCAGGAATAAAATTAATAAACAGGAATGCTTTACCAAAAAGATTGAAACTAAAAAAAAACTAAAATTCTGGAGCTGAAAAACTCAATAAATGAGATAAAGAATGCATTAAAAAGCACTGGAAATAAGGCAGACCATATGGAAGAATCAGTGAGTGTGAAGATAGAAATCTAGAAAAGATATAAGTAGAAGAGGAATGAAAAATAAGATGCAAAAAAATGAGGAAATTCTACAAGAGCTATCTGACTCTTAAGTAGGGCAACATTAGGATAATGGACATCACCGAAAGAGAAAAGAGGGAGAAGGGAGCAGAGAGTTTATTTAAACAAATAATAGCTGAGAATTTCCTAAACTGTGGAAGGAACTGGATAGACAACTCCATGAAGCTAAGAGAACACGTAATTACCTCAACGCAAAAAGACCTTCTCCAAGACACATATTAAAACTGCCAAAAGTCTATGACAAACAATTTTGTAGGCAGCCAGGGCGAAAAAAATGGTAAACTACAAAGGAACCTAAATTAGGCTATCAGCAGATTTCTAAGTAGAAACTCTATAGGTCAGGTGGGAATGGAATGACATTATCAAAATACTAAAAGATAAAAGTTGTCACCCAAGAATACTGTATCCACCAAAGTTATCATTCAGATATGAAGGAGAAGTAAAGACTTTCACAGACAAACAAAAACTGAGGCAGTTCATCAACACTAGACCTGCCTTACAAGAGATGTTGAACAGAGGTCATACACCAGAAACAAAGACAAAAGTACACAAAACTTGGAGTAAGGTGATAGAATCAGAAAATTGCAACTATTTATCAGAAAAGGTTCTTAAATACTTTATTACAGTATAAAGATTAAAAAAGGGAGAAAATGCAGAAAAAATAACTATAGCTATTTCAGTTTGGTAACAAACTTACAATGCAAAAAGGAAAAGTTTGAGACAACAAAAACACCAAAGGGGAAGAGGAAAACCATACAGTTAAATGAAGATAAGATGCTATCAGCAGAAAAAACTATTTATCTATGTGACGTTTGATACAAACTTCATGTTAATTACAAAACATAAATCTAGAACGGAGACACAAAACAAAATGAGGAAACTGAGAAAAATACCACAGAAAACCACCAAACAAAAATGGAAGACAAAAACGCAAGGAAAAAGAAACAATGAGCCTGTCCTGATGAAAGGGAAGTTGGAGACTGAGTTGGTCACCACATTAGGACACTCCTGGCAGGGAAGCAGCACAGAAACGACCATGTGGCTGACAGGGTCTTGGTGTTCCACCTGGGTGTTAGGCCTGAGACTCAAAGGTGGGAGAGCCAAGTCTAGGACATTGGACCACCAGAGACCTCCCAGCCCAATTTAATATCAAACGGTGAACGCTCTCACAGAGATCTCCATCTCAACGCAAAGACCCAGCTCCACTGAACAACCAGCAAAATACAGTGCTGGACACCCTATGCTAAACAACTAGCAAGTCAGGAAAACAAACACAGCCATTAGCAGAGAGGCTGCCTAAAATCATAAAAAGTTCACAGACAACCCAAACCACACCACTGAGCATGGCCCTGCTCAGCAGAAAGACAAGATCCAGTCCCACCCACGAGAACACAGGTACCAGTCCCCCCCCACCAGGAAGCCTACAGAAGCCACTGAACCAACCTCACCCACTGGGGGCAGACACCAAAAACAACGGGAACTACGAACAGGCAACCTGCAAAAAGGAGACCCCAAACACAGTAAGTTAAAAAAAAAATGGAAAGAGAGAAAAATGCATGAGATGAAGGAGCAACGTAAAAACAAACCAGACCAAACAAATGAAGAGGAAATAAGCAGTCTACATGAAAAACAATTCAAAGTAATGAGAGTAAAGATGATCTAAAACCTTGGAAACAGAAGGGAGAAAATACAAAAAACCTTTCACAAGGACCTAGAAGAATTAAAGAGCAAACAAACAATGATGAACAACACAATGAATGAAATTAAAAATTCTTTAGAAGGAATAAACAGCAGAATAACTGAGGCAGAAGAATGGATAAGTGACCTGGAAGATAAAATAGTGGAAATAACTGCCACAGAGCAGAATAAAGAAAAAAAAAATGAAAAGAATTGAGGACAGGCTCACAGACCTCTGAGACAACATTAAACACATGAACATTCGAATTATAGGAGTCCCAGAAGAAGAAGAGAAAAAGTAAGGGTCTAAGAAAATATTTGAAGGGATTATAGTTGAAAACTTCTCTAACATGGGAAAAGAAATAGTCAACCAAGTACAGGAAGCACAGAGAATACCATATAGGATAAATCCAAGGAGAAACATGCAAAGAAACATATTAATCAAACTATCAAAAATTAAATACAAAGAAAAAATGCTAAAAGCAGCAAGGGTAAAGCCACAAATAACATACAATGGAATACCCATAAGGTTAATAGCTGATCTTTCAGCAGAAACTCTGCAAGCCAGAAGGGAGTGGTAGGACATATTTAAAGTGATGAAAGGGAAAAACCTACAACCAAGATTACTCTACACAGTAAGGAACTCATTCAGATTCAATGGAGAAATTAAAATCTTTACTGATAAGCAAAAGCTAAGGGAATTCAGCACCACCAAAACAGCTTTACAACACATGCTAAAGGAACTTCTCTAGGCAGGAAACACAAGAGAAGGAAAAGCCCTACAATAACAAACCCAAAACAATTAAGAAAATGGTAATAGGAACATACATATCAATAGCTACCTTAAATGTAAATGGATTCAATGCTCCAACCAAAACACACAGACTGGCTGAAGGGATTCAAAAACAAGACCCGTATATACGCTACCTACAAGAGACCCACTTCAGACCAAGGGACACATAAAGACTAAAACTGAAGGGGTGGAAAAAGATATTCCACGCAAATGGAAATCAAAAGAAAGCTGGAGGAGGAATTCTCATGTCAGACAAAATAGACTTTAAAATACAGACAAGAGACAAAGAAGGACACTACATGATGATCAAGGGATCAATCCAAGAAGAAGAGAAAACAACTGTAAATATTTATGTACCCAATATAAGAGCACCTCAATACAAAAGGCAAATACTAACAGGCATAGAAGGGGAAATCGACAGTAACACAACAATAGTAGGGGACTTTAACACCACACTTTCACCAATGAACAGATCATCCAAAATGAAAATAAATTAGGAAACACAAGCCTTAAATGACACATTAGATAAGATGGACTTAATTGATATTTATAGGACATTCCATCAAAAAACAACAGAATACATTTTGTTCTCAAGTGCTCATGGAACATTCTCCAGGATAGATTCATATCTTCGGAAAAATCAAGCATTGGTAAATATAAAAAAATTGAAACTGTGTCAAGTATCTTTTCCAACCACAATGCTATGAGACTAGGTACCAATTACAGTTAAAAAAAAAAAACTAAAAACTACAAACACATGGAGGCAAAACAATACACTACTTCATAACCAAGAAATCACTGAAAAAAATCAGAGGAAATCAAAAAATACCTAGAAACAAATGACAATGAAAACATAATGACTCAAAACCTATGGGATGCAGCAAAAGCAGTTTTAAGAGGGAAGATTATAGCAATACAACCCTACCTCAAGAAACAAGAAACATCTCAAATAAAGAACCTAATGTTACCCCTAAAGCAATTAGAGAAAGAAGAACACAAAAACCCCAAAGTGAGCAGAAGGAAAGAAATCATAAAGATCAGCTCAGAAATAAACGAAAAAGAAATGAAGGAAACGATAGCAAAGATCAATACAACTAAAGGCTGGTTCTTTGAGAAGATAAACAAAATTGATAAACCGTTAGCCAGACTCATCACGGAAAAAAGGGAGAAGACACAAATCAACAAGATTAGAAATGAAAAAGAAGTAACATCTGACACTGCAGAAAGACAAAGGATCATGATTGATTACTACAAGCAACTATATGCCAATAAAATGGACAACCTGGAAGAAATGGACAAATTCTTAGAAATGCACAACCTTTCAAGATGGAACCAGGAAGAAATAGAAAATATAAACAGACCAATCACAAGCACTGAAATTGAAACTGTGATTAAAAATCTTCCAACAAACAAAAGTCCAGGACCAGATGGCTTCACAGGTGAATTCTACCAAACATTTAGAGAAGAGCTAACACCTAACCTTCTCAAATGCTTCCAAAATATAGCAGAGGGAGGAATACTCCCAAACTCATTCTACAAGGCCACCATCACCCTGATACCAAAACCAGACAAAGATGTCACAAAAAAAGAAAACTACAGGCCAATATCACCGATGAACATAAATGCAAAAATTCCCAACAAAATACTAGCAAACAGAATCCAACAGCACATTAAAAGGATCATACACCATAATCAAGTGGGGTTTATCCCAGGAATGCAAGGATTCTTCAATATATGCAAATCAATCAACGTGATACACTATATTAACAAATTGAAGGAGAAAAACCATATGATAATCTCAAAAGATGCAGAAAAAGCTTTCAACAAAATTCAACACCCATATATTATAAAAGCTCTCCAGAAAGCAGGCATAGAGGGGACTTACCTCAACATAATGAAGGCCATATATGACAAACCCACAGCCAACATTGTTCTCAATGGTGAACAACTGAAACCATTTCCTCTAAGGTCAGCAGCAAGACAAGGCTGCCCACCTGCACCACTGTTATTCAACATTGTTTTGGAAGTTTTAGCCACGGCAATCAGAGAAGAAAAGGAAATAAAAGGAATCCAAACCAGAAAAGAATAAATAAAACTGCCACTGTTTGCAGATGGCATGATACTATACCTAGAGAATCCTAAAGATGCTACCAGAAAACTGCTGGACCTCATCAATGAATTTGGCCAAGTTGCAGGATGCAAAATTAATGCACTGAAATCTCTGGCATTCCTATGCACTAAGGACAAAAAAATCTTAATGAGAAATTACAAAATTACTCCCATTTACCACTGCAACAAGAAGAATAAAATACCTAGGAATAAACCTATCTAAGGAGACAAAAGACCTGTATGCAAAAAACTATAAGACACTGATGAAAGAAATTAAAGATGATACAAGGAGATGGAGAGATATACCATGTTCTTGGATTGGAAGAATCAACACTGCGAAAATGAGTTTACTACCCAAAGCAATCTACAATTCAATGCAATCTCTATCAAACTACCAATGGCATCTTTCACAGAGTTAGAACAAAAAATTTCACAATTTGTATGGAAACACAAAAGACCCTGAAGAAAGAAAACCGGAGCTGGAGGAATCAGGCTCCCTAACTTCAGACTGTACTACAAAGCTACAGTAATCAAGACAGTATGGTACTGGCACAAAAAGAGAAATACTGATCAATGGAACAGGACAGAAAGCCCAGAGATAAACCCACACACATATGGTCACCTTATCTTTGATAAGGGAGTCACGAATATACAGTGGAGAAAACACAGTCTCTTCAATACGTGGTGCTGGGAAAACTGGACAGCTACATGTAAAAGAATGAAATTAGAACACTCCCTAACACCAAACACAAAAGTAGACTCAAAATGGATTAAAGACCTAAATGTAAGGCCAGACACTATAAAACTCTTAGAGGAAAACATAGGCAGAATACTCTATGGCATAAAACACAGCAAGATCCTTTTTGACCCACCTCCTAGAGAAGTGGAAGTAAAAACAAAAATAAACAAATGAGACCTAATGAAACTTAAAAGCTTTTGCACATCACATGAAACCATAAAGAAGACGAAAAGACAATACTCCGAATGGGAGAAAATATTTGCAAACAAATCAGCTGACAAAGGTTTAACCTCCAAAATACAGAAGTAGCGCATGCAGCTCAACATCGAAAAAACACACAACTGAATGCAAAAATGGGCAGAAGACCTAAATAGACATTTCTGCAAAGAAGATATACAGATTTTCAAAAAACACATGGAAGGATGCTCTAAATCACTAATCATTAGAGAAATGCAAATCAAAACCACAATGAGGTATCATGTCATATGCATCAGAATGGCCAACATCAAAAAATCTACAAACAGTAAACGCTGGAGAGGGTGTGGAGAAAAGGGAATCCTCTTGCACTTGTGGTGAGAATGTAAATTAACACAGCCACTATGGTGAACAGTATGGAGGTTCCTTAAAAAGCTAAAAATAGAACTACCATATGACCCAGCAATACCACTACTGGGCATATACGGAGAAAACCATAATTCAAAAAGAGACATGTACCACAATGTTTACTGCAGCACTATTTACAACAGTCAGGACATGGAAGCAACCTAAGTGTCCATCAACAGATTAACGGATAGAGTAGATGTGGCATATATAATATATACAATGGAATATTACTCAGCCATAAAAAGAAACGAAACTGAGTTATTTTTAGTGAGCTGGATGGACCTAGTCTGTCATACAGAGTGAAGTCAGAAAGAGAAAAACAAATACCATACACTAACACATATATATGGGATCTTAAAAAAATGGTTCTGATGAACCTAGGGGCAGGTCAGGAATAAAGACGCAGACATAGAGAATGGACTTGAGGACATGGAGAGGGTGATGGGTAAGCTGCAACGAAGTGAGCGAGTAGCACTGACATATATACACTATCAAATCTTGTACAGCAGAAATTAACACAACATTGTAAAGCAATTATACTCCAATAAAGATGTTAGAAAAAGGAAACAATGATAATATAGAACAAGCAGAAATCAGAAGATAAAATGGCAGTACTAAGTATTCATCCATCAATAATCACCCAAAATGTAAATGAACTGAATTCACGAATCAAAAGACACAGAATAGCTGGAGAGGTTATAAAACAATACTCAACTCTGTGTTGCCTCCATGAGATTCACCTCAGCTCTATAGGCTAAAAGTAAACAGACAGAAGGTGATTGTCTAAGCAAATGTCAGTGAAAAGAAAGTGGGTGTAGCCATACTCATATCACACAAAATGGACTTCAAGCCGAAAAAGGGTAGTAAGAGATAAAAATGATATAACAGTGATTAATATGGGAGCACCAAAACATATAAAGCAATTATTAACAGAAGAAAACAAATTGACAGCAATGTGATAATAGCAGGGAACTTTAACACCAATACCCCACTTACATCAATGGATAGATCATCCAGACAGATGGCCTTAAATGAAGGAAATGCTGGCCTTAAATGAAATATCAGACCAGATGGATTTGATAGATTTGTACAGAACATTCTATCCAAATGCAGCAGAATACAAATTTTTCTGCACATGGAACTTTCTGAGAGATAGACCATATGTTGTAACACAAAACAAGGCTCAGTAAATTTAAGAAGACTGAAATCATATCAAGCATCTTTTCTGACAATGGTATGAAACAAATCAACCACAAGAATAAAGCTGGAAAAATAACAAATATGTGGAGACTGAACAACATGTTACTGAACGATATTGGGTCAATGAAGAAATCAAAGGAGAAATCAAAAACTACCTGAAGACAAATGAAAATATGACATATGAAAATCTATGTGATCCAGCAAAGTGGCACAAATAAGGAAGTTTATAGTAATACAGGTCTACCTCAAGAAACAAGAAAAATCTCAAATAAATAACTTTATACCTAAAGGAACTAGAAAAAGAAGAACAAAGCCCAAGATCAGTAAAAGAAAGTAAATAACAAAGATCAGAGCAGATATAAATGAAATAGAGACTAAAAGGACTAGAGAAAAGGTCAATGAAATTAACAGTGGGTTCTTTTGAAGAATAAAAAAACCTGACAAACCATTAGCTAGACTCACAAAGAAGAAAAGAGAGAAAATCCTGATTAAAAAATCAGAAACAAAAGAGAAGAGTAACAAAAGATACCACAGAAATACAAAGGATTATAAGAGAATACTATGAACAGCTATATTCCAACAAATTGGACAAACTAGAAGAAATGGACAAATTCTTAGAATCATACAACCTTCTATGACAGAACCATGAAGAAATAGTTTGAATAGACTGATCACTAGTAAAGAGATTAAAACAGTAATCAAAAAGCTACCAAAAAACAAAAGTCCAGGACCACACGGTTTCACAGATGAATTCTACCAAACATTCAAGGACGATTTAATATCTATCCTTCCCAAACTACTCCAAAAAACTGAAGAGAAGGGAACACTTCCTAACTCATTTTATGAGGCCTACATTACCATGATACCAAAACCAGACAAAGCCAACACACACAAAAAGAAAATTACAAGCCAATATCTCTGATGCACATAGATGCAAAAATCCTCAATAAAATAATAGCAAACCAAATACAATGCATTAAAAGCATCATGCACCATGATCTGGTGGGATTTATTCCAGTTATACAAGGATGGTTCAACACCTGCAAATCAAGCCATGTGATATACCACATTAACAAAATAAAGCATAAAAATCATATGATTATCTGAGTAACTGCAGAAAAATCATTTGACAAGATTCAACACACTTTTATGATAAAACTCTCAATAAAGTAGATATAAAAAGAAAGTACCTCAACATAATAAAGGCCATATATGAAAAACCCAGAGCTAACATCATACTCAATGGTGAAAAACTGAAAGCTATTCCTCTAAAATCAGGAACAAGACAAGAATGCCCACCCTAGCCACTTTTATTCAACATAGTATTGGAAGTCCTAGCAAGAGCAATTAGGCAAGAAAAGGAAATAAAAGACATCCAAATTGGAAAGAAAGAAGTAAAACTGTTACTATTTGTAGATGACATGATTTTATATATAGAAAATCCTGAAGTCTCCACTAAAAAAAACTATTAGAAATAAGAAACAAAGACATTAAATTTGCAGGATATGAAATCAATATACAAAAATCTGTTGTATTTCTATACACCAATAATGAGCTAGTAGAAAGAGAGATTAAGTAAACAATACCATTTATAATTGTGACAAAAAGAATAAAATACCTAGGAATAAATTTAACCAAGGAAGTAAAAAAGAACTGTACACTGAAATCTATAAATCAATGATGAAAGGAATTGAAGTAACAAATAAATGGGAAGATATTCTCTGCTCTTGGATTAGAAGAATTAGTATCGTTAAAATGTCTCTATTACCCAAAGCAACATAAAAACTGAATGCAATCCCTATCAAAATTCTAACAACATTTTTCATAGAAATACATCAAATAATCCTAAAATTTGAAATTTTTATGGAAACATAGAAGATCCCAAATAGACAAAGCAATCCTGAAAAAATGAACAAAGCTGGAGGTACATCACTCCCTGATTTCAAAATATACTACAAAGCCACAGTAATCAAAACTGAATGGTATTGGCAGAAAAACACACACAGAGCAAGGAGCAGAATTGAGAGCCTAGAAATAAACCATGCATATATGGATAATTAATTTACAACAAAGGAGCAAGAACACACTGTGGAGAAAGAATAGTCTCTTCAATAAATGGTGTTGGAAAAAATGAAGAGTGACATGCAAAAACGTGAAACTAGACCAATATAACTGAAAGTGGTTTAAGAACTTCAACACAAGATTTGAAACCATAAAACTCCTAGAAGAAAACATAGGCAGTATGCTCTTTGATATCAGTCTTAGCAATGTCTTTCTAGATATGTCTCCTCAGACAAAGGAAACAAAAGCAAAAATAAACAAATGGGACTACATCAAAATAAAAAGCTTATGCATAGCAAAAGAAACCATCAATAGAACAAAAAGGCAACCTACTGAATGGAAAAAGATATTTGAAAATCATATATCTGATAAGCAGTCAATATCCAAAATACATAAAGAATTCATACAAACTCATCAACAACAAAACAAGCAACCTGATTAAAAAATGGGAAGAGCAGGGCTTAGAGCAGCTAAATAGAAATTTTCCCAAAGATATACAGATGGCCAACAGGCACATGAAAAGATGTTAAATGTCACTGATTAGTATGGAAATGTAAATCTAAACCACAATAATATACCGACTTACACCCCTTAGATTGCCTATTATCAAAAAGGCAAGAAATAACAAGTGTAGAAATAACAAGTGTAGAAAGGGGAACCTTCATATGTTGTTTGTGGGAATGTAAATTGGTGCAGCGACTATGGAAGAAATATGGAGAGTCCTCAAAAATAAAAAATATGGACTTCCCTGATGGTGCAGTGGTGAGGAATCTGCCTGCTAATGGAGGGGACACAGGTTTGATCCCTGGTACAGGAAGATCCCACATGTCATGGAGCAACTAAGCTCATGTGCCACAACTACTGAGCCTGCACTCTAGAGCCTGTGAGCCACAACTACTGAAGCCCTCATGCCTAGAGCCCGCGTTCCACAACAAGAGAAGCTACAGGAACGAGAAGCCTATGGATCACAAAGAAGAGTAGCCCCCACTTGATGCAACTAGAGAAAGCCCGTGTGCAGCAACAAAGCAGAAAAAAAATACATAAATAAATAAATAAAATGTAAAAATACATCAAGAATAGAACTACCATATGATCCAGCTATCCCACTTCCAGGTATTTATCCAAAGAATATGAATACACTAATTTGAAAAGATACATGCACCCCTATGTTCACTGCGGCATTATTTATAATAGCCAAGATATGGAAACCACCTAAGTGCCCATCAAGAGATGAACGGATGAAAAAGATATGATATCGGAGGAGGAGCTTCAAGATGGCAGAAGAGTGAGATGCGGAGATCACCTTCCTTCCCACAAATACATCAGAAATACATCTACATGTGGAACAACTCCTACAGAACACCTACTGAACTCTGGCAGAAGACCCCAGACCCCCCCAAAGGCAAGAAACCCCCCATGTAACTGGGTAGGGCAAAAAAAAAAAAAAAAGAAACAACAGACAAAAGAATAAAGATGGTACCTGCACCAATGGGAGGGAGCTGTGAAGGAGGAAAGGTTTCCACACACTAGGAAGCCCCTTCGTGGGCAGAGACTGCGGGGAGCAGAGGGAGGAAGCTTTGGAGCCACAGAGGACAGCGCAGAAACAGGGGTGCGAAGGGCAAAGTGGAGAGATCCCGCACAGAGGATCGGTGCTAACCAGCACTCACCAGCCCGAGAGGCTTGCCTGCTCACCCACCCCAGCGGGTGAGGGCTGGGAGCTGAGGCTTAGGCTTCAGAGCTCAGGACCCAGGGAGAGGACTCAGGTTGGCTGCATGAACAGAGCCTGAAGGGGCTAGTGCGCCACAGCTAGCCGGGAGGGAGTCCAGGAAAAAGTCTGGAGCTGCCAAAGAGGGAAGAGACTTTTTCTTGCCTCTTTGTTTCCTGGTGCACGAGGAGAGGGGATTAAGAGTGCTGTTTAAAGGAACTCCAGAGATGTGCGCGAGCCACAGCTAACAGCATGGACCCCAGAGACAGATATGGGACGCTAAGGCTGCTGCTGCAGCCACCAAGAAGCCTGCATGAAAGCACAGGTCACTATCCTCACCTCCCATCCTGGGAGCCTGTGCAGCCTGCCACAGCCAGGGTCCCGTGATGCAGGGACAACTACCCTGGGAGAACACATGGCGCGCCTTAGGTTGGTGCAACGTCATGCTGGCCTCTGCCACCACAGGCTCGACCAGCACTCTGTTCCCCTCCCTCTCCCATGCCTCAGTGAGCCAGAGACCCCGAATCAGCTGCTCCTTTAACCCCATCCTGTCTCAGCGAAGAACAGAGGCCCTCAGGTGACCTACAGGATGAAGCAGGTCCAAATACAAAGCTGAACCCTGGGAGCTGTGCGAACAAAGAAGAGAAAGGGAAATTTCTCCCAGCAGCTTCAGGAGCAGCAGATTAAATCTGCACAATCAACATGATGTACCCTGCATCTGTGGAATACCTGAACACACAACGAATCATCCCAAATTGAGGAGGTGGATGTTGGGATCAACGATGTATATATTTTTTTCCCTTTTTCACTTTTTGTGAGCGTGTATCTGTATGCTTCTGTATGTGATATTGTCCTAGGTGTCTGTCCGTCCATTTTTTTTTTTTACTTTAAAAAATTGTTTCCTTAATAATTATTTTTTATCTTAATAACTTTATTTTATTTTACTTTACTTTATTTTACCTTATCCTCTTTCTTTCTTTCTTTCCATTTTTTCTCCCTTTTCTTCTGAGCCGTGTGGATGAAAGGCTCTTGGTGCTCCAGCCAGGAGTCAGTGCTGTGCCTCTGAGGTGGGAGAGCCAAGTTCAGGACACTGGTACACAAGAGACCTCCCAGCTCCACGTAATATCAAATGGCAAAAATCTCCAGAGATCTCCATCTCAACGCCAAGACCCAGCTCCACTCAATGACTAGCAAGCTACAGTGCTGGACACCCTATGCCAAAAAACTAGAAAGACAGGAACACAACCCCATCTATTAGCACAGAGGCTGCCTAAAATCATAATAAGGACATAGACACCCCAAAACACACCACCAGATGTAGAACTGTTCACCAGAAAGAAAAGATCCAGCCTCATCCACCGGAACACAGGCACTAGTCCCCTAGACCAGGAAGCCTACACAACCTACTGAACCAACCTTAGCCACTGGGGACAGACACCAAGAACAACGGGAAATACGAACATGCAGCCTGTGAAAAGGAGACCCCAAACAAAGTAACTTAAGCAAAATGAGAAGACAGAGAAACACACAGCAGATGAAAGAGCAAGGCAAAAACCCACCAGACTTAACAAATGAAGAGGAAATAGACAGTCTACCTGAAAAAGAATTCAGAGTAATGATAGTAAAGATGGTCCAAAATCTTGGAAATAGAAAGAAGAAAATAAAAGAAATGTGTAACAAGGACCCAGAACTAAAGAGCAAACAAACAGTGATGAACAACACAATAAATGAAATTAAAATTTCCCTAGAAGGAATCAATAGCATAATAACTGAGGCAGAAGAACAGGTAAGTGACCTGGAAGAAAAAATAGGGGAAATAACTATAGCAGAGCAGAATAAACAATGAAAACAATTGAGGACAGTCTCAGAGACCTCTGGAACACCACTAAATGTACCAACATTCGAATTATAGGGGTCCCAGAAGAAGAAGAGAAAAAGAAAGGGACTGAGGAAATATTTGAAGAGATTATAGTTGAAAACTTCCCTAATATGGGAAAGAAAAGAGTTAATCAAGTCCAGGAAACACAGAGAGTCCCATACAGGATAAATCGAAGGAGAAGCATGCCAAGACACATATTAATCAAACTATCAAAAATTAAATCCAAAGAAAACATATTAAAAGCAGCAAGGGAAAAACAACAAATAACATACAAGGGAATCCCCAAAAGGTTCACAGCTGATCTTTCAGCAGAAACTCTGCAAGACAGAAGGGACTGGCAGGACATATTTAAAGTGATGAAGGAGAAAAACCTGCAAACAAGATTACTCTACCCAGCAAGGATCTCATTCAGATTTGATGGAGAAATTAAAACCTTTACAGACGAGCAAAAGCTGAGAGTTCAGCACCACCAAACCAGCTTTACAACAAATGCTAAAGGAACTTCTCTAGGCAAGAAACACAAGAGAAGGAAAAGACCTAAAATAAAAAACCCAAAACAATTAAGAAAATGGTAATAGGAACATACATATCGATAAGTACCTTAAATGTAAATGGATTAAATGCTCCAACCAAAAGACACAGACTGGCTGAATCAATACAAAAACAAGACCCGTATATATGCTGTCTACAAGAGAACCACTTCAGACCTAGGGACACATACAGACTGAAAGTGAGGGGATGGAAAAAAGTTATTCCATGCAAATGGAAATCAAAGGAAAGCTGGAGTAGCAATACTCATATCAGATAAAATAGACATTAAAATAAAGGATGTTACAACAGACAAGGAAGGATACTACATAATAATCAAGGTATCAATCCAACAAGAAGAGATAATAATTATAAATATATATGCACCCAACATAGGAGCACAACAATACATAAAGCAACTGCTCACAGCTATAAAAGAGGAAATCGACAGTAACACAATAATAGTGGGGGACTATAACACCTCACTTACACCAATGGACAGATCATCCAAAATGAAAATAAATAAGGAAACAAAACCTTTAAATGACACAATAGACAAGATAGATTTAATTGATAGCTATAGAACATTCCATCCAGAAGCAGCAGATTACAATTTCTTCTCAAGTGCACGCAAAACACTCTCCAGGACAGATCACAACTTGGGTTACAAATCAAGCCACAGTAAATTTAATAAAACTGAAAGCATAGCAAGCATCTTTTCTGACCACAATGCTATGAGATTAGAAATGAATTACAGGGGAAAAAACATAAAAAACACAAACACATGGAGGCTAAACAATACATTACTAAATAAACAAGAGATCACTGAAGACATCAAAGGAGCAACTAAAAATACCTAGAGACATATAAAACACGATGATCGAAAACCTATGGGATGTAGCAAAAGCAGTTCTAAGAATGAAGTTTATATCTATACAAGGCTACCTCAAAAAATAAGAAAAATCTCAAATAAACAATCTAACCTTACACCTAAAGGAACCAGACAAAGAAGAACAAACAAAACCCAAAGTTAGCAGAGGGAAGGAAATCATAAAGATCAGCGCAGAAATAAATGAAATAGAAACAAAGAAAACAATACCAAGAATCAATAAAACTAAAAGCTGGTTCCTTGAGAAGATAAACAAAATTGATAAACCATTAGCCAGATGTATCAAGAGAATGAGGGAGAGGACACAAAAGTAACAGGACAAGTTACAACAGACACCACAGAAATACAAAGCATCCTGAGACTACTAAAAGCAACCCTTTGCAAATAAAATGGACAACCTGGAAGAAATGGACAAATTCTTAGAAAGGTATAACCTTCCAAGACTGAACCAGGAAAAAACAGAAAATATGAACAGACCAATCACAAGTAATGAAATTGAAACTGTGATTAAAAATCTTCCAAAAAACAAAACTCCAGGAGCAGATGGCTTCACAGGTGAATTCTATCAAACATTTAGAAATGACATAACACACATCCTTCTCAAACACTTCCAAAAAATTATGGAGGAAGGAACACTCCCAAACTCATTCTATGAGGCAACCATCACCGTGATACCAAAACCAAACAAAGATACTACAAAAAAAAGAAAATTACAGACCAATACCACTGATGAATATAGATGCAAAAATCCTTAATGAAATACTAGCAAACAGAATCAAACAAAATGTTAAAAGGATCATACACCATGATCAACTGGGATTTATCCCAGGGAGCAAGGGTCCTTCAATATATGCAAATCAATCACTGTGATACAACATATTAACAAATTGAAGAAGGAAAAACCATATAGTCATCTCAATAGATGCAGAAAAAGCTTTTGACAAAATTCAACACCCATTTATGATAAAAACTCTCCAGAAACTGGACATAGAGGGAACCTACCTCAACATAACAAAGGCCATATACAACAAACCTACAGCGAATATCATTCTCAATGGTGAAAAACTGAAAGCGTATCCTCTAATATCAGGAACAAGACAAGCATGTCCACTCTCACCACTATTATTCAACATAGTTTTCGAAGTCCTAGCCATGGCAATTAGAGAAGAAAAAGAAATAAAAGGAATCCAAATTGGAAAAGAAGAATTAAAACTGTCACTGTTTGCCGATGACATGATAGTATACATAGAGAATCCTAAAGATGCCACCAGAAAACTACTAGAGCTAATCAATAAATTTGGGAAAGTTGCAGGATACAAAATTAATACACAGAACTCTCTTGCATTCCTATCCACTAATGATGAAAAGTCTGAAAGTGAAAGTAAGAAAACACTCCCATTTACCACTGCTGCAAAAAGAATAAAATACCTAGGAATAAACCTACCTAGGGAGACAAAAGACCTGTATGCAGAAAAGTATAAGACACTGATGAAAGAAATTAAAGATGATACCAACAGATAGAGAGACATATCACGTTCTTGGATTGGAAGAATCAATCCTGTGAAAGTGACTATACTACCCATAGCAATCTACAGGTTCAATGCAATCCCTATCAAATTACCAATGGCATTTTTCTTAGAACCAGAACAAAAAATCTTAAAATTTGTATGCAGACTGAAAAGACCCCAAATAGCCAAAGCAGTCTTGCGGGGAAAAAAACAGAGCTGGAAGAATCAGAGTCCCTGACTTCAGACTATACTACAAAGCTACAAGTAATCAAGACAATATGGTACTGGCACAAAAACAGAAACATAGATAAAAGGAACAAGATAGAATGCCCATAGATAAACCCATGCACCTGTGGTCAACTAATCTATGACAAAGGAGGCATGGATACACAATGGAGAAATACAGTCTCTTCAATAAGTGGTGCTAGGAAAGTTGGACAGTTACATGTAAAAGAATGAAATTAGACCCTAACACCATAAAAGCAACAAGGGAAAAGCAACAAGTAACACACAAAGGAATACCCATAAGGTTAACAGCTGATCTTTCAGCAGAAACTATCCAAGCCAGAAGGGAGTGGCAGGACATATTTAAAGTGATGAAGGAGAAAAAAGCTACAACCAAGATTACTCTACCCAGCAAGGATCTCATTCAGACTTGATTGAGAAATTAAAATCTTTACAGATAAGCAAAAGCCAAGAGAATTCTGAACCACCAAACCAGTTTTACAACAAATGCTAAAGGAACTTCTCTAGGCAGGAAACACAAGAGAAGGAAAAGACCTACAATAACAAAATCAAAACAATTAAGAAAATGGTATTAGGAACATACATATCAATAATTACCTTAAATATAAATGGATTAAATGCTCCAACCAAAAGACACAGACTGGCTGAATGGATACAAAAACAAGACCCGTATACATGCTGTCTACAAGAGACCCATGTCAGACATAGGGACACATACAGACTGAAAGTCGGGGGATGGAAAATGATATTCCATGCAAGTGGACATCAACAGAAAGCTGGAGTACCAATTCCCATATCAGACAAAAAAGACTTTAAAACAAAGACTATTACAAGAGACAAAGAAGGACACTACATAATGATCAAGGGATTGATCCAAGAAGAAGATATAACAATTGTAAATATTTATGCACCCAATATAGGATCACCTAAATACATAAGGCAACTATGAAAAGCTATAAAAGGGGAAACTGACAGTAACACAATCTTAGTAGGTGAATTCAACACCCCATTTCACCAATAGACAGATCATCCAAAATGAAAATAACTAAGGAAACACAAGCTTTAAATGATACATTAAACAAGATGGCCTTAAATGACATTTATAGGACATTCCATCCAAAAACAACAGAATTCACATTCTTCTCAAGTGCTCATGGAACATTCTCCAGGATAGATCATATCTTGTGTCACAAATCAAGCCCTGGTAAATTTAAGAAAATTGAAATCATAGCAAATATCTTTTCCAACCACAACACTATGAGAGTACATATCAATTACAGGAAAAAATCTGTAAAAAATACAAATACATGAGACTAAACAATACACTACTAAATAACCAATAGACCACTGAAGAAATCAAAGAGGAAGTCAAAAACTACCTAGAAACAAGCGACAATGAAAACACGATGACCCAAAACCTATGGGATGCAGCAGAAGTAGTTCTAAGAAGTAAGTTTATAGCAATATATTCCTACCTCAAGAAAGAAGAAACAGCTCAAATAAATAATGTAACCTTACACCTAAAGCAATTAGAGAAAGAAGAACAAAAAACCCCAAACTTAGCAGAAGGAAAGAAATCATAAAGATCCGATCACAAATAAATGAAAAAGAAATGAAGGAAATGATAGCAAAGATCAATAAAACTAGAAGCTGGTTCTTTGAGAAGATAAACAAAATTGATAAACCATAAGCCAGATTATCAAGGAAAAAATGGGAGAAGATTCAAATCAACAGAATTAGAAATGAAAAAGGAGAAGTAACAACTGACAATGCAGAAATACAAAGGATCATGAGAGATTACTGCAAGCAACTATATGCCAATAAAATGGACTACCTGGAAGAAATGGACAAATTCTTAGAAATGCACAACCTTCCGAGACTGAACCAGGAACAAATAGAAAATATGAACAGACCAATCACAAGCACTGAAACTGAAACTGTGATTAAAAATCTTCCAACAAACTAAAGCCCAGGACCAGATGGCTTCACAGGTGAATTCTATCAAATATTTAGAGAAGAGCTAAAACCTACTCTTCTCAAACGCTTCCAAAATACAGCAGAGGGAGGAACACTCCCAAATTCATTGTACGAGGCCACCATCACCCTGATACTAAAACCAGACAAAGATGTCACAAAAAAGGAAAACTACAGGCCAACATCACTGATGAACATACATGCAAAAATCCTCAACAACATACTGGCAAATAGAATCGAACAGCACATTAAAAGGATCATACACCATGATCAAGTGGGGTTTAACCCAGGAATGCAAGGATTCTTCAATATATGCAAATCAATAAATGTGACAAACCATATTAACAAACTGAAGGAGAAAAACCATATGATCATCCAACAGAGGCAGAGAAAGCTTTTGACCAAATTCAACACTCACTTATGATAAAAACCCAGTAGAAAGTAGGCATAGAGGTAACTTTCCTCAACATAATAAAGGCCATATATGACAAACCCACAGCCAACAGCATCCTCAATGGTGAAAAACTGAAAGCATTTCCACTAAGATTAGGAACAAGACACAGTTGCCCACTCTCACCACTCTTATTCAACACAGTTTTGGAAGTTTTAGCCACAGCAATCAGAGAAGAAAAAGAAATAAAAGAATCCAAATCAGAAAAGAAGAAGTAAAACTGTCACTGTTTGCAGATGACATGATACTATACATAGAGAATCCTAAAGGCTACCAGAAAACTACTGGAGCTAATCAATGAATTTGGTAAAGTAGCAGCATACAAAATTAATGCACAGAAATCTCTTCCATTCCTATACACTAATGATGAAAAATCTGAAAGTGAAATGAAGAAAACACTCCCATTTACCATTGCAACAAAAAGAATAAAATATCTAGGAATAAACCCACCTAAACAGACAAAAGACCTGTATGCAGAAAATTATAAGACACTGATGAAAGAAATTAAAGGTGATACAAATAGATGGAGAGATATACCATGTTCCTGGATTGGAAGAACCAACATTGTGAAAATGACTCTACTACCCAAAGCAATCTACAGATTCCATGCAATCCCTATCAAACTACTAGTGGCATTTTTCACTGAACTACAACAAAGAATTTCACAGTTTATATGGAAACACAAAAGACCCCGAATACCCAAAGCAATCTTGGGAAAGAAAAATGGAGCTGGAGGAATCAGGCTCCTGGACTTCAGACTATACTACAAAGCTACAGTAATCAAAACAGTATGGTACTGGCACAAATACAGAAATATAGTTCAGTGGAACAGGATAGAAAGCCCAGAGAAAAACCCACACTCATATGGTCACCATATCTTTGATAAAGGAGGCAAGAATATACAGTGGAGAAAATACAGTCTCTTCAATAAGTGGTGCTGGGAAAACTGGACAGGTACATGTAAAAGAATGAAATTAGAACACTCCCTAACACTATACACAAAAATAAACTCTAAATGGATTAAAGACCTAAATATAAGGCCAGATGCTATAAAACTCTTAGAGGAAAACATAGGCAGAAAATTCTATGATATAAATCACATCAAGATGCTTTTGACCCACCTCCTAGCGAAATGGAAATAAAAAAAAATAAACAAATGGGACCTAATGAAACTTAAAAGCTTTTGCACAGCAAAGGAAACCATAAACAAGACGAAAAGACAACCCTCAGAATGCGAGAAAATTTTTGCAAATGAAGCAACTGAAAAAGGATTAATCTCCAAAATTTGCAAGCAGCTCATACACCTCAATATCAAAAATCAAACAACCCAATCCAGAAATGGACAGAAGACCTAAACAGACATTTCTCCAAAGAAGATATACAGATTGACAACAAACACATGAAAGAATGCTCAACATCATTAATCATTAGAGAAATGCAAATCAAAACTACAATGAGATATCATCTCACACCAGTCAGAATGGCTATCATCAAAAAATCTACAAACAATAAATGCTGGAGAGGGTGTGGAGAAAAGGGAACCCTCTTGTACTGTTGGTGGGAATGTAAATTGGTACAGCCAATATGGAGAACAGTATGAAGGTTACTTAAAAAACTACAAATAGAACTACCATATGACCCAGCGATCTCACTACTGGGCATATACCTTGAGAAAACCATAATTCCAAAAGAGTCATGTAACAAAATGTTCACTGCAGTTCTATTTACAATAGCCAGGACATGGAAGCAACCTAAGTGTCCATCGACAGATGAATGGATAAAGAAGATGTGGCACATATATACAATGGAATATTACTCAACCATAAAAAGAAACGAAACTGAGTTATTTGTAGTGAGGTGGATGGACCTAGATTCTGTCATACAGAGTGAAGTAAGTCAGAAAGAGAAAAACAAATACTGTATACTAACACATATATATGGAATCTAAGGGGAAAAAATGGTCATGAAGAACCTAGGGTCAAGACAGGAATAGAGACACAGACCTACCAGAGAATGGACTTGAGGATATGGGGAGGAGAAAGGGCAAGCTGGGACAAAGTGAAAGAGTGGCATGGACATATATACACTACCAAATATAAATCAGATAGCTAGTGGGAAGCAGCCGCATAGCACAGGGAGATCAGCTCAGTCTTTGTGACCACCAAGAGGGTTGGGATAGGGAGAGTGGGAGGGAGGGACGCAAGAGGGAAGAGATATGGGGACATATGTATATGTATAACTGATTCACTGTGTTATAAAGCAGAAACTGATACATCATTGTAAAGCAATTATATTCCAATAAAGATATTAAAAAAATGTACATTAGTAAGTGAAAGAAGCCAATATGGGGATTTCCCTGTGCTCCAGTGGTTAAGACTCCATGCTTCTAATGCAGCGGACATGGGTTCAATCCCTGGTCAGAGAACTAAGATCCCACATGCTGCATGGTGCAGCCAAAAAGAAAATAAGGAAAAAAAAAAAAGATGCCAATATGAAAAGGCTACACACTGTGTGATTCCAACTTTATGACCTTCTGAAAAAGTTAAAACTATGGAGATTTTAAGAAGATTAATGGTTGCCAGGAGTTAGGGTGGAGGGAGGGATGCATAGGCAGAGCACATATGATTTTTAGGGCAGTGAAACTACTGTGTATGATACTATGATGGTGGATTCATGTCATTACGTATCTGTCCAAACACATAGAATGTGCAATACCAAGAATGAACCCTAATGTAAACTATAGACTTTGGGTAATAATCATGTGTCAATGTAGGCTCATCACTTGTAACAAATGTATCACTCTGATGGGGAATGTTAATAATGGGAGAGGCTATGCACGTGTGGAGACAGGGGGTAATGGGAAATATCTATACTTTTTTTTCAATTTTGTTGTGAATCCAAAACTGCTCTAAAGAAGTAAAGTACTGTACTAGGAAAAAGAAAAGATGTGGTATCTATATACAATGTACTACTACTCAGCCATAAAAACAATGAAAACTTGCCATTTGCAACAACATGGATGGATCTTGAGGGTATTATGCTAAGTGAAATAAGTCAGATGGACAAAGACAAATACCATATGATCTCACCCATGATATAAAAAAAAAACAAACAATAAATAAAATAAAACAAAACAAACCCATAGGTACAGAGAACAGAGTAGTGGTTACCAGAGGGAAAGGGGCAGCGGGGAGGGAAGAAAGGGTAAAGGTGGTCAACTGTATGCTGATGAATGGATAGAAACTAAATTTTTGGTTGTGAGCATGCTGTAAAATATACAGAAGTAGAAATATAATGTTGTACACATGAAACTTATGTTATAAACCAATGTTACCTCAACCAAAATTAAATCTTAAAAACTAGACAAAAATAAAACAACTAAATAAATAAAGGAAAGAAAAAAGATTATATTTACTTTGAAGGTTTTTGTCATAGCCACCAAATACTGTGTATGTTAATCTACTATGGTGTAACTTTCAATGCTTTGCTCACTGTGTGGTACATGGTAGGTGATCAATAGATGTTTGCTGAATGAATGTTGAATAGATTTCTAGAAAACCAGAATAATCAGTGAACTGGGGTGGGGGTTTCTGGTGAATTTAATTTTCTACATTTCTGAAGGCTATCCTGAAAATCTATAGATTTTCTTTCCTACAGGAAAGAATCTAGCATGAAACCTGGCATATAGCATGCTCTCAATAAACAGCAGTTCCTTTAAAAAAAATCATGAACCTAGCTTCTAGTCCTATACTTTGGTATTAAGTAGCTGTGCCTTATCTGTAAAAATGACAATAACGTTAGTGCCTAAAAGCAAAGGACTTGAACTAATCTCTTGACACAGATTACAGAATTGGAAGCAATGATACTGAGGAAGGATTTACGTGGAGAAAGCTACTAGGGTGTTATCCATCTGCTAGCAATAAGGAAGTCATTTTCTTATTTGTTATTCTTTCAACAAATATTCATTGAGCACCTACTCTATGGCTGGCTCTATACGAGGAGCTGGGAGACACGGAGCTAATCATAACATTCATTTATTTTGTAGGTACTCTTGAGATTATATATATATATATATATATATATATATATAATGTATATATTATATACACACACATATATATACATATATATAATCTTAATCATCAAAACAACCATATGAGTTGGTACTATCATTATTCCTATTGTACAGATGAAGAAACTGTAGCTCGGAGAGTTTAAATGATCTATCCAAGATAACACAGCTAACAGAGCTGAGATACAAACCCCAATCTAACTCCATAGCTTAGGCTCCTAACCACTGTGCACTACATATTGCTGCTTCAGTACAGAGATGCAAGGGAGCACCACATGCACAGTGAATGTGTATTTATGATAGGATATTCTGGAAGTGTCCTGGACATGAGAGGAAAAACTGTCTCCTATTCCTCCAACAGTGGGAAACTCAGCTGGAGAACTGAGGTCCAATCAACAGTGCTTAGATTGCCTGGAGATAATTATTGAAATAACAAAGAATGAGGCGGTATGGCGTGATGGCTAAGAGCTCAGGACTGATGTTAGGCCACCTGAGATAGAAACCTAATTTCTTCACCAGAAAAAGAGAAGAATGTTCGATCCCATACTACAGATACCTAGATACAGCTTGTGTGAGTGCTGCTTAAACATGTCACATACAGAGGGCATTTTCACAATGACATGAAAGTCAGAGATCTTTATTTAATCGAGTGCCAATTCTGAAGTAATTTCTATCTAATGTAGCTATTACAAATGATAGTTACTTTAATGTATTCTCTGTGCTGATTATACTACATGCCATGATTATTGACATTTGCCTCATGAAGAATTAAGCAGATGGTACTTACCCACCACAGTCCCACAGGTTCAATACCAGGTTTCCCAGAAATCGAACATGAGAATGTTCTACATCAACTGGAAGACAAACATGACAAATCTAGTAATTGTAGCATGCGAGATGAACCTCAAAATAAGCAACGTGCTAACCCATGGAATTTAGAAGGACCAAAGTGGAGTGAAATGCTCAAAGCTACAACAAGAAGGTGATTTTCAGCTTAGTGGTGTGGTTTAGTGGCAAGGTGGGCACCTAAACTACCCTGAGCTACAGAACTGGCTCTCACGTAAGTCGTTTTACTTTTTAGTTGTTTTAGTGCTTAGAGCAGAAACAATCTCCAATTATAATACTGTTAAAATTTCAACATGTAAGACAGAGACATATACCATTTAATAGCTCTTTTCTGACCCATAAACACCCTCCACAAAAAATTTAAAAATTAAAAAAAGACAACAAAAACCAAATACAAAACAAACATAAAACATAACCAAACTTGCTCCCTCTATTGATTTCCTATTTTGGTTAATGACCCTACCATTTTCCCATTTTGAGGGGGTCATTTTTGACTCCTCTGTCCACATTCAATTCATTGCTATTCCTTTGCAATCTCTCTCAATTCCACTCTTTGTTTTACAACCTGCTACTAACATTAAGGAAGGCCCTTACCTTCACAAGCCTATACAACTACAGTAGCTCCATAATTACCTCCCACCAGGAAGCCTTACTCACTTTACTTCATCCTATAGGCTACTGCAAGATTCATCTTCTTAACACTACTTTGAACATGTCACTCCCCATTCAAAAAACTTTCAATGGCTCCTCCATACCTACACGTGGGGCATTCAAGGTCCTTCAGAATTTGGCTTCCAATATACCTTTATGTTCCCCAATGATTCACATTAACGAAGCCTTTCGCTCCAGTCCAATTTGGTTTATTCATAGTCCTCCCAAACCCCTCTACCACCCCAACCTCCAACATACCTTACATCAGGGGTCGCAAACTTGCTAATAGGAGCCAGGCCGGTAAACGTACAAGAGTGAAGTTGATCATGTATGGAGAGTAAATATCCACCCAAGGGGACGATGGAGTGGGTAGCAGTTACACAGCTCTAGCTCATTTGCCATGCAGGAACGTGGGCTCAGGATTACCAGATCTTTAAATTTTTCAATAGTAGTAGGAAATCCAGATTTTTTATGGAAACTTTTACATATTGATAACTAATTCCAATTTTTCTAAAACATTACATAGGCCAAACAAAACACATCTACAGGCCTTATCCAGCATATGGGCTGCCTGTTTGCGACCTCTGCCTTACACCTCCCTCCCCACCCTTTACTTTGCCTACTGTGTCCATCTGCCTAGAAAGTCCTCCCCACCTTTCTTCCAAAGTTAGATTCATCTTCTACGACCCAGCTTAAATCCCACCTCCTCTAAAAGCCCTACCTGGCCACCCCCACTTACCATCATCACTCCCTCTGAATTCATTTAAACATTTATTAAGCATCTACTCTCTGCCAGGCACTAAAAATCACAAGGAACAATAATGAAAATTCTTATCCTGGAAATTTCTCAAAGTCTAGCAATTATCATCTTTACAATTTATGTAACAGTTAAACATCACACAGTGGTGTTTCTTCTACGACTACCTTGCAGCTGTTGCTTAAATTGACTGCTATCTAACTTTTGTGCAATTGTATCTTCTCATAAACTAGATCATAAGCAGCAAAGCATTACTTAAAAAAAACATGGACATTGGAGTCAAACAGTTCTTAGTTCAAATATCAGCTCTACCTCTCTGTGTGACCTTGGGTAAGTCACTTAACCTCTGAGTATTAGTTTCCTCTTCTGTTAAAAAAAAGGTGGGAGGCATACTATTGACCTCACATTACTGTGAGGATTACAGGAATTATTATACATCAAGTGCCTGGCACGTAGTAGGTGCTCAAACTACTTCCCTTTTCCCCTTTACTTCCCCCTCCTTGGAAAAGGAATCATATCTTACATGTCTTTGTATTTCCAACAGAGTCTACGAGAGAGTAGGTGCTCAAACTGCTATTAATTTGAAGACTATGTAAACGGTCTAGTACTAAAAAAAAATGGAAAGAAGTGCTACTGAGAAAGGGAAAGACAATAATAAAAGAAGTGACAGGATTCAGCGACTGTTTAGATATGGAGCACATGGGATAGAAATCTGGTTTCTACTCCCATATCATAGAAATTGCTCTCATCAAGTGACCAATGGCCCCATTACCAAATCCAATGGACTTTTTAGTCCTTGTCTTACTATCTGCAGCATGACACTGTTGACTACTCTCTTCTCAAAAAATTCTCTTCTCCTGGCCTCTGAGAGCATTACCTATAACCTCTCTGGCAGGTCCTCTTTCACAGGCTCCTATTCTTCTTTCTGTCCCTTAAATGCTGGAGTTATTCAGGATTCCATCTTTGGCCACCTACTCTTCTCTCTATGTATTCTTTCCGCCAGGCAAGCTAATCAATTCATATCATCTTATTTACCATTTGGATACTGATAATCCATAAACATGTATCTATAATACAGATTTCTCTCTTCCCTTTCTGAATCATATACTGGACATCTTTACTTGCATAAACCACAAGTATCCCAAACTCAATGCATCCAAATATAACTCATCATCTGCCCATTCTTCCCACAAAATCTATTCCTCTTTCAGTCCTCCTTAACTCAGTGAATTTAACCAGATGCCTAAGCCAAACACTAAGTTTCATCCTTGAGTCCAGTCTTTCCCCCATCATTCCCCCCAAACCTACCAGCAAGTCATATTGACTCTACCTTTTAAATATCCCAAATCCATTTACTTTTCACCACATCCACTATTACCACCCTAACCCAAGTTAAGCCCCTATAATCTCTTACCTGGTCTACTAAAAACAGTCCCCTAATCTGTCAATCTGTTTCTTCCCTTGCCTCCCTCCAAACTATCCTCTATATTACAGGTATAATGATCTCTCCACAGTGCAGATTTTATTTCATTCTTCTTTAAAAAGAAAAAAAAAATAACATGTCTCTGTCTATATATTACTGTATATACCCAGAAAACATAAGGCCAAAAGGATAACCTCAAATTACTAATGGTGGTTGTCCCTAGGAAGTAGGCCTGAGAATGAGGGACAGAGTAGACTTTCTACACTTCTGCAATGTTTGAATCTTTCACAAGTATTACTTTTCTAATTAAAATTGAAAATTAAAAATATTGAAATCTGACCATATTACTTTTCTGTTTGAAACTCTCTAAGGGTTGCCTTCTACCCTCAGTTTAAACAACCTGGCTTGGCTTACAGGGCATTTTATGATCTAACCCCCAATTTCAGCCTCCCTCTTTAGTCTCAGGTCTCCTATAGGGCCCTCTGGCTCTCCTAATCTTCCTGTCCTGCTATCACAACAGCAACTGAAAAGAACCAAGAACAGAGGTTTGGGAAATCACATACACTTATGGGGCAGAAAGAAGAAAATATTCATTTTTTTAAAAGGAAGGGATGGTTAAAGATAAAGAAATAAAACCAGGGTAATAAAGCATTAAATAAAAGCCAAGGGATCAGAGAATTTTGAGAAGGCAGGAAATCTTGGAGCCGTCAACAGTGTTTGAGACTAAAATACTTCATAATCACATTTTTATCGACAAGTTTACTATTCCAACAAACACATTTTAACAGCCCCCTGATAAATGAATACCACCATTCTGCATCCTTACTTCAAATTTCAAAACACAGTACACTCTAAGTTTAACAAAATGAACCTGGACTTTTTTCAGCAATGACAAACTAGAGAAACACTAAAACCTTCAAGGTGATATAATATTTTAGAATAAGTACTCTTTCACTACTTTTAAAGAAAATCAGCAACTTCACAAAAATAGTTAAGTAAAAATCAATACACTATATGTATTTTTAATTAGTCTATAAGTTTAGCAAGTAGAACCAAGACCTTTCTTCAGCAATGACAAACTAGCTAGTGATACACTAAAGCATCAGGCCAACATAATATTTTGAAGTATACTTTTATCACCTTTAAGAAATACAGCACTTGCTAACAAAGTATTATTGATAAAGATCCACGAGATATTCTTAAGGTCAAGAGCCTTGTCCCATCCACAGGAGGCTCCAGAAAAACACTTGTTAAAACAAATGGCCTGCTTCATGTACAGGGTTCATATAATTTGCAACATTCTGTTCATAACTTTTTAACAAATCTGCTAGATTATTTCAAAACTATTAAATAGCTTGACTAGCTCTGAAATTTGGGTTTTAAGACTATTCACCAGACTTAGGTAGTCAATCCACTCTGCTGATTAGCTAAAAACAAAAATATTAATTGGACTAGAAAAAAGTACATCAATGAAATGTGCAGAATTTAAAACATAAACAGAAAGAAGTCTGCCAGGAATTGTGGCTGTAGAACAATGAATAAAGCAGGAGCATAGATTGACATTCTAGCTCTAACACTTATGAGTTGCGTGACCTTAACTTCTAAGTCATACTTTCTTCACCTATTAAAATGAAGTTAATATGAGAACTAAAGTAAATAAAACACCATACAATAAACATTAGCTTCCTCTGATCTACTGAAACCATGTGATTATTAGGTCTAGATATTAAACTTCGAAAAATAGAAAAAAATTAAAATACAAAACAGGGAGAAGTTTGGACAGGTACTTTCTAGAAGGAAGTCTCTTGAGGCACAACAGGCCATAAGACCCTGTCCTGACCAAAATTTTTGATAAATGACTTAGATGAAAACTAGATGAGATGCTTATCAAGTGTACAAACTGCACAAAGCTAGGAAGGATAGCTAACATATCAAATGAGAGAATAAGTAGCTAAAATGAAAATAGGATCCAACCCCTTTTCTATGGATAAGGAAACTGAGGCCCAGTGAGATAGTAACTTGTTCTGGAATTAAGTTAACCTTTCATGGGCTAAAACAATCAAAACTGAATAATTTAACAGAGATAAGCATTTATTCTTAGGTTCAAAATATTAACTTCACAAGAATCAGAAGGAGGATATGTTGTTTTAATAAAAATATATGTGAAAAGGAATTTTCTTTTTTTTAGTATGACTCAGTATGATGAAGGCTGCTCCACAGGAGAGTAGGGGCTAGACTGTGCTAACAGTAGTGTGATGCCTATAGAACAAGAGATGTAACAGTCCTACTCTGCTCTGATTAGACCACATCTTCATTTAAGTCTCATCACTAAAAAATATAGACATATTCTAACAAGTCCTTAAAAATGCTTCAAAATGATGTCAAACGAGGAATAGATGAAGGAGCTGGAGATATTTAACTTAAGGAAGATAAGATTTGGGAGGCAAGGAATGGCTAGGATAGATTGAGACATTACTCATACTAAAATATTTGCATAGGCTCAAGAGAACAGAAAGGGTACCAGCTAACAAAAATAAATGGAAATAGATTCAGGGCTCTAAGAAATAACTTTCTAATCATTAAAGCTTCCCTAATTATGAGTCTATTCTACACTCCAAGCACATTAAGAACAGAAATGAGGTTCCCTTCTCTTTTGTATCCTAGGTTCTGGAACATAGGGTGTTTTAAAAATGTTTGTTGTTCTTGAAACCAGAGATACCTTATGAAGTAGTGGGTGGCTTGTCCCTAAAAGTGTCCAAGATGCTAGCAACCCAGATCAGGAAAATCTGAAAGCCAGGTAGAGCAGTGGTTTCGTCACCTAGAGGCCAAGGACCAAGGAAGAATCCAGAAACCCTTAGGTGTTACAAAATGAAAAGGCGTTATAGCCTAAAGACTGAAAGGGTCTCCCAGGAGCATAGATCCACTGAACTGGCAGCCATGGCAGCCCAACTAGCCTATACTAAGAAACCAGATTTAACATTCAAACCATAAAGGGCAAGGAAACATTTCTCAAGTCAAAGCTGTAACTCCAAAGAAAACATCTATATGTATCCAGGAAGAGAAGTAGCAGAGTACAGATCTGGGTAACCTCCCTCTGACAGCCTCCCAAACCCAACAATTTACCTTTTAATGAAGACTAGGACTACTGCTTTATAAAATCTTAGATTTTAATGTTATGCTTGTTAATGCCTATAAATTAATTTCTGTTTATATAATAACTGTTAAAAACAAACACCCTCCCCCTCCTAAAAAGTGAACAAACAAAAGGACCCCTATGCTTGTTGAGAAAGAGCAGGATAAAAACGAAGTTGCACAAGGTTATCCCATTTGGTAACCAACCTAGAAAGGAAAGAACCTCCCCAAGAGAGCAAGCAGTAGTAACCAGAATTAGGTTACATCCTTCTGAGAAGGAATGAAAAAAAAGGAAACATGCTCAAAAACAAATCTGTCAATCTCTGCATCCCCAAGTTACTGCAACCAAGTGTGTTATGCGAATTATTAAGATCACCTGACTTTACAATAAGATAAAACATCTTACTTGTTGCACCAAGGCGACGTGTGTCTCTTGCAATATAATTTGCAAAGATAATAGACCTCATGCTGGTCTTACCAGACCCACTTTTACCCATCAACAGCACCTAAGGACAAAATGGGAAAAAAGAAAGGAAAGAAGTCAGAGATCAAGAGCAAATCAAGTCTAAAGGGATCTATTTCTCTCTTGCACTTGATGTTTCACTGAAGTGACAGTACTAATAACATAGAGTGGATACTTGTAACTGACTAGTTCTCTGACCAGTGGTGAATGCAGAGGTACCGAGAATTCCAGAGCCCAGCCACTTGCCTGTCATGAGTCACACATTCTCTTGGTGATAGAATCAAAGTGAATTTATTATGCTATTAATATATACTATCATGCATTCAGTACTATGTTAGCAAAATATCAACTTGAGAGGAACTCTCATAATGTAATGTTTTATGCACTGAACTATCTGGCAGGGTATTTCAGTATAACTGAAAGTTCTTTCTCCTCCTCAGGATCAACCTGACCACCTCTGCCCTTAATTTCATCCCTTTTACTTACCTTCATGATTTTGTTCCATTAATTACTCTTTTCTTTTCAAGAGCGTCCCATTGCCTACAGGATCAAGTCTTTAAACTACATATAAGACCCTCCTTGATCTGGCTTATCTACTCCTCTGCCCTCATCTTCTGACGCTCCTAGCCTGGAACTTGTCGAGTCCAGCCATACTGAACTGAACTGCTTGTAGTCCCTTTGATTGCTCCAGGTCTTTTTTTCATGCTGAACTCTCTGCCAGTAACTTTCCACTCCCTTTTCTTCCTTCAGCTAAGCTCCACTTACCCTTCAAGTCTTGGTTCAGTCATCATCTCAAGAACTTCTCTGATCCCAATGCCCTAGGCTGTCTTAGATGTATTTCACCTCTGTCTTCCCATGACACTCTTATGACACTGCTAAGACCATAATGCACTGCAGTTTTCCAATTTGTTTTTTTGGTCTCTCACAAGACTCTGAGCGCCTGAATGGCAGGGAAAATCCCCTTTGAGTTTTCAGTGCCTAACATATAACAGATGCTCAAAATATGTTCATCAAAAGAATGAGCAAGCTATCAAAACAAAGATATAAAACAAGCAATTTTTTAACAATGGAAAGGGTGAAGGTAAACACCTTCTTGTCAATGATAGCATTTAACGAAGACAGAAAAACACCTATCAAAGATGCTGTAGATTCTTGCACTAGGGGGGAAATTGGGTGAGGTAACTTTTTTTTTTTTTTGGTGAGGTAACTTTTAAGGGTCTTTTCTAACTCAAAATTTATAAATATAATTCCAATTACCTTGATTTTCAAATGAGAGGATACATGTTCTATCTTCAATTCCAAGATATTTTATAAAAATTTCTAATTACAAATATAGGGAGTATTAATAAAAGGGTACTGCACTCAGGCTTAATCTATTTAGCTAGATAACTTTATCTCACTAAGGAAACGTTACTGAGGATATAGTCTAAAGCTGTTAGAGAAACGTTTTGCTTTTATTCTTTATCATTTACAAATTTCTGGTATTTTTAGGCATCCTTGTTGATAGCAACTTTAGACCGGATCATCAAGAACATTTCCTTAGCAAACTGAAGTTATATAACTGACTTATCAGATAAAGTTAAGGCTAAATACAGTGTATTTCTTTTTTTTGTTAATTGAAGTATAGTTGATTTACAACATTGTGTTAGTTTCAGGTATACAGCACAGTGATTCATTCTTTTTGCAGATTATATTCCATTATAGGTTATTACAAGATATTGGATATAATTGCCTGTGCTATACAGTAAATGTTTGTTGCTTATGTATTTTGTGTATAGTAGTTTGTGTCTGTTACTCTCATACCTCTAATTTGTCTCTCTCCCCTTTGTAACCACTAGTTTGTTTTCTATGTCTGTGAGTCTGTTTCTATTGTGTATATAGATTCATGTGTATTATTTTTTGGATTCCATATATAAGTGATATCATATAGCATTTGTCTTTCTCTGACTTGACCAAGCATAACATTCTCTAGGTCCATCCATATTGCTGCAAATGGCAATATTTCATTCTTTTTTATGAGCTTTTGTTGTTTAAGAAATCTTACTTTAATAGCTTATGAAAGACTTATCAAGGCTAACTGTATTAAGTACTAATCTAAGTGCTCTATCTGCATTTGCTTGTTTAAAAACTTCATAATAATTCTATGAGACAGGTAACCTTATTATCACCATTTTATAAATGGAGAAACTGAAAGCCCAAAAGATTCAGAAACTTACTCTAGAACTGTGCCCTTATCGATTCTTCTTAAACCCCAAGGTGAGGCACAGTACCATAAGAGCACAAGGGAAGGAGTGTTCAATTCCATTTGGGGAACTCACATGAAACCCAATAGCGATAACATTTGAGTTGGGTTCAACATAAATGTGCAAGCAGAGGCCTGTGTAGTGTGTGTGTATGGCTTGCACAAAATGCAAATTAATTTGTAAACTTGGAGAAAAACAGATTCTGCATGGCTATGATAGGGTGCAAAGGTATGGCTGATGGTTTAGTCAGGAATAGATTTTTAAAGGGCATTCTATGAGATGAAATCTTTTGGATTGTATTCTATGGGCTTCAGGAAGTTACAAAAAGTTCTTAAGTATGTGAATGACTTACTTAGATTTCTGTATTAGAAAAATTAAATCTGACAGCAAAGAAGGGGACAAGAGTCAGGGAGAACATGTAGAAGGTTCCTACAACAGTCAAGGAAAGATGGCAGATATGACCACAAATATGCTTCCTGAACAGTAACTTCTTACCTTTACCTTCATGTTTTTGATGTACCTAACATGTCTTACCTTTTTCTTCATGGCTGTATTTGGTAGCACCCACCTGCAGATATAAACCAAAAGACAGAGTTTCCATGATCCAGTTGCCTTAGAAATTGGAATTAACGTAGAGGTGCAAAAGAGCATTTAGTACAACAGCTGAGTACAACTGTGTGGGGGACCTCAGTTAGGTAGAGGCCCTCATTTTCCTAAATTATAAAACTGGGTTTATGCTCCCTCTCCCCTAATTATGTGCTCAGGAAATAGCTCCTAGGAAGATTTATTTAGGAATATAAATGAGCCATTAAAATTCAAGATTCAATTTTTTATCACCTTAAAAAATTTATCAAAGCAATATTTACAAATGCTTTAATAAATCAAACAATATTGTCATATTTGAATATCCTGTTTTTCAAAGTCAGCATATTTCTAAAAATCTTAAGTCCTTCAGCTGTCCTTCCAAGTCATATTTCACTCATCACAGGCACAAAGTATATAAATTCTCAAATTCAGGTATAAACTGGCAAAGCACTCTCGAGTCACTGATCTCTGCCCAGGAAAAGCCAACCCTCTTCCTAGTCTTCTTATCGTCAACATGATGACATAAAATCTCCTTTATTGACAATTCAAAGCAATTCAGAACTGCCTCCTCAATTAGAACACTTGCCCCTCCCCGGAGTGATATCAGGCCTGTCCTAAGGATTGTTTCTCCCCAGTTAGCAACCAGACCTCTTACTAGTTTATCCAATCACCAAAAGCAACCTTACTGGTAAATCGAAAGAATTTATCATAGGTGGGGTATTCTAATTCACAATACTCTCTTCAGTTAGAACGTCCCCCCTGCCCCCTCCCTTCCAGGTTTGACTTAATACCCTTCACCCACCCAAGCGATCCTTCCGGTTCCCCTATGGGAGGATCCATTCTCGTCCCCAGATTCTCTTTCTCCATCTTTTTCTCAGAGTCAGATTCTTCCATTGTGCAACAAGTCCTTTCCAGTCCCTTCTAAATCCGCAGTACTCTCTTTTTTTTTTTTCCTGTTCACCCCCTCAGCCACCTATTCTCCTTGCCTGCGGCCCTTAGGCCTGCTCTAGTCTTGCCTCCACCTTTGTCCACTGGGGGGCTGCTTTCCCCACCGTTACCTTTACCGCCTCGAACTTGGCCTCAAGGCACCGCCGAGCTGGCCAGCTCAACGGCTAAGTGATTCGGTGATGCAAAGGGAGAGATGGAGGATGAGAAGGAAAGAGGGATGGGTGGGGGGTTCGTTTCGAGTTTGGGCCTCAGGCCCCAAGGTCTCGAAACCCAAAGGGGACTTCACCCGAAAAGAGGTGGGGACGAGGAAGGCGGAGGTGGCATAAAGAACAGACCCGTGCCGTCGGCACTAAGCGACGAATGCCTCAGTCGGCTCGTTTTTCCCGAGCCTGGCCGCTCGGGAAAGTCCGCCGGAGGTTGCGGTGCCTACGACCTAACCACCCACCCTTCACGAGCGCAGGTACCTCACCGCAGCCACCCTACTGCAGGCCAGGGTCACGTGGACACCTGCCGTAAACCCGGAGCTTGTCACGTGACTGCCGCTTCCCTAGGGGCGGGTGGGCTGAGAAGAATACCATAGAGATTGCGCGGAGAAAGAGCGCCGCCTGTCTCCGTCACGTGGCCCGGGCTCTTACAAAGCCACAGGCTTGGTAGGACGCCGCCAGCTTGAAGGGGCATTCATTGTAGGCCACCTGGCGCCACGCCCCGCCTGCCGCGGGGAATTAAAGGAGCCGGTCGCAATTTTAGTGCCTCAAAGCTGTCCTTTTTTTTTATATTTCATTCACCCTTAACGTTTTTCAGTGGGGAAGGCCGAGCATTGTCTTTTTTTCTCCCTGTTTTTTAAATCTTTGTTTTCCTGGTTTTGTTACTAGCCCCGTCCTTGTAACTGAGCTTGTAATTAAATGAGTTAATATATCCAAAGTGATTAACAGCTGTGTCTTTCACGTAGTGCTCAATAAAGGTAATTATTGCTGGAATCAGGGATTCATCAGGAAATTTAGGACTTACTTATCTCCCCACTTTAAAACTGAAAGGGAAATGAATTATCATACACCATAGTAAAAGTCAATAGACAAAATCTAGAGTTGATGATTGAAGGACTACTGGTAGGCATATACATACTGTATTTAGATACGGAGACTACAAGAAAAAACGGCTGAAGTAGTTTAAAGGGGTTGCTTCTGGAGAGGGGCAGGAGATAGGAAGTGAGGGGACTGTTGCTTTTCATCTTATTCTCTTTTGTGATATATATATATTTAAACCACATATATATATTTATATATTTATGTATTTAAACCACATGTACATATTCCTTGAAAAGAAAGGAAAGAAGGACTGGAGGGAGAGAAGGAAGGAAAGAAGGAAGGAAAGGGAAACTGGACAAAAATGGGGTGCTGTCTTGCCCCCAGACGTCCCCATTTACCCTCCTATATGATCCTTTCTTACCACAACTGATATGCCTCAAGAAAAATTCATTGTATTCTGACCATGATACCTTAGCCCTATCACTTGCTAAATCTTCTTCCTCCTCTCTACCACCCGACCCCAAACCAGCTCCTGTTCTAATTTTTCCTGTGTGGTGAAAGACCCTGAGTCCCAAACCAGGAAGTCATTTTATTATTTTTTTTCTTCCTGTTTTATCGAGATGTAATTGGCACACAGCACTGTATAAGTTTAAGGTGTACAGCATAATGATTTGACTTACATACACCGTGAAATGATTATCACAATAAGTTTAGTGAACATCCTTCATCTCATATAGATACCAAATTAAAGAAACAGAAAAAAAATTTTTTTCTTTTGATGAGAACTCTTAAAATTTACTCTCTTAACAACTTTCAAGTATGACAGCAGTGTCAATTATATTTATCATGTTGTACATTACATCCTTAGTACTTACTTATCTTATAACTGGAAGTTTGTACATTTTGACAGCCTTCATCCAATTTCTCCTCCCCCCACTTCCCGCCTCGCCTGGCCTCTGTAACCACAAATCTGATCTCTTTTGCTGAGTTTGTTTTTTTAACTCATTCAACAGTGAATTTTTATATTAATGATTTTTCTACCTTAAGAACTGCATATGTACACATTATTTCTCAAAATATAAACTAAGGAGGGTACTAAAAGGAAAAATTATCTCATATTTAGTCAAAACAGAATCACTTTCAAAATTTTGAGTGTACATATGTATACTAGTACATATGCTTTCATATTCTACTTTATATTCATTTGTCACTTATTCAACAAATCTTCATTGAGTGCATATGCTAGGCACTGTGAACACAGGGATCAAGCAATGATCCCTTCTTTCAAGGAGCTTTCAGTCTAGATAGGAAAAAATAAATAAAAAGAAAATTAAACTATAGTGTGATAAGTACTGTAGGAATGGAAAAGGGGGAAAGGAGGTTTCATGAGAAACGTAAAAAATAGTTGGGAAGAATCTCGAAAATAGATGATTCCTGTGATTGGCTTCTTTGAAGAAAATATGGATCAACCATTTAAGAAAGAAAAAAGAATATTACAAGCAGAAGAAGGAGTATTTGCAAAAGCAAAGAAACATAAATTAATATGCTATTTTTTAGGTGTTGCAAGTAATTTGGTATTAGTAGAGCATAGTGTATAGGAATATGGTAACATATCTAGAAGTCAGGGGCCAGAAACCCACTAAATATTGTTGACATTAGATTTTAATACTGAAGGGGATAGAAAAACACAAAAAGGTTTTAAGTAGACAGCAATGATCAGATTCACATATTAAAGAGGTAAATCTGCAGGAGTTTCAAGACTGGGTAAAATGGGTAAAAAGGATGATGACATCAAAGGTAGCTGCAGTGGTCTACATCAGGGGTCCCCAACCCCTGGTGCCAAAAAGGTTGGGGAACGCTGGTCTACATGGTAATAACAAGGGTCCTACTGAGG
Organism: Neophocaena asiaeorientalis asiaeorientalis; assembly: GCF_003031525.2. Classification (NCBI taxonomy): domain Eukaryota; kingdom Metazoa; phylum Chordata; class Mammalia; order Artiodactyla; family Phocoenidae; genus Neophocaena; species Neophocaena asiaeorientalis. The sequence goes on from NW_020172726.1 coordinate 356,761, forward strand.
TATTACCACTGGAGATGGAGCCATGTCAACAATAGACCTGGCAGGACTCAGTAACCAATTGGAAGTCTCTGGCCTAGGGATAGAAGTATTTTATGATGACTTCAAGAGTTCTTGCTTGGTGAAGTGGTTGAAGTAGGAAAAAAGAGGATGTGGGAAAGATTTATTAATTATCGTCAGATAAATGCAGTTATGGAAATTTTGAATTTGATGGGCTTACAGTTTTATCCAATCAGATCACTCTAATGAAGAGTTTAATTTGTGGATTTTATCTAAGAGGAAAGACTTAGACTGGAGGTAAGCAATTTGTTATTGACAAAAATGTGTATTCTTCTATTCGGGGGGAGTTATATGTTATATATGTCCATTAGATCACCCCTTTGGATTTTTTATGAAGAAAAATATTTATATTTGCTTTGCCAATATTTTGTTTAGGATTGTGTACCTATGTTCTCAAGTAAGGATGCTTTCTTACTTTCTCTTTTTTTGTTGTTTTAGATTATCCTTATCTAATGTTATTATTAAAGTTATGTTTGCCTCATGAAGATTGAGAGATTCTTTTTCTCTCTCTGTGAGGATTATATTAAAATTGGATTATTTATTCTTGGATATTACCATCTCAGGTATTTTCTTTGTCAGAAGATGTTTAACACATTCAACTTCTCTAATAATTTTTAAGACTATTCAAATTTTATATATATACTATATATATTACATATGTGTATATATAATATACATTATATATATATAGTTATAGGTTTTACATTTATAAAGTTTTATATATACAGTTGTCAATTTTAACATATTGCTTTAAAATGAATAAATCTATTTCATCTAAGTTCTCTAATACACAAGTATGCAATTGTCTGTAATATCCTTTTAATCTTTTTTTAATCTCTGAAATATCTATAGTTAGGTCTCTCTTCCCAACCTTCATGTTGTTTATTTCAATTAAGTCAACAATAAAATTCACAAGCCGAACCAATATACTTTTGAGAATGAAAGGAGATGCCATTACTTATACCATAACAACAGGTGTCACCCTAGAGTATCACAGCAAGATGGGACATACTGCCTCTGGGTGAATATCTAGTTAGCTTCATATTCTTGATATTTGGCAGTGACACTTGTTTTTTATCTGACCTTTCTTTTAATTTAGCCATTCTCGTGGTTGTGCCATGCAAAACGTTTTAATAAAAAATAAAATTAGGCATATCATTTAAAATTAAATATTTAATGCAATGAAAGGATGCTGTTATCCGTATTTTATAGACAGCCTGTTCTAAATGCTAATTATTAAATAAATTATATGTAACTTCTTTGTGAAAATCTATCTATATTACAATGGATAAGAAATGAACAGATAGCATTCATTGAGAATTTACTGTATATGGACCTCATGTAATCCTTATTAAAATATATGTGTCCAATATTATCTCCACTTGAAAGACAATAAAACCTGAGGCTCACAGTCACATAGTTGAGAAGTGATGGAACTATGATCCAACTTGGGTCTCTCTGAATTTTTCCAACTCAGAGTTACTATTTAGGATACTAAAAATTCCCATTAATAAGTAAATAATCATTCTATATTCAAAAAACTTTTCAAAATATAATTAGCTGTGAAACATCTTTTTTAATATTAAAAACTGCCTTTGATTGTCTTATTAGCATTAGTGAAATAATATTCATTGAAAAATTTTAAGTTATCTATTCCATATTAAGATATACAAATGCCTAGGGATTCTTCCATTAATGTTTGAGAACTTTCAATCACTCATTCATTTAAGCTAAACCTCAGAATGAAGCACATTCTACTGACAGTGCTAAGTAAAGTTCTGACTGCTAGACATACAATGTTGAACTAAAGAGAGACATCTCCCACTTTCAAGGAGCTTTAATTGTAGAGGGAGAGCAGAAAATAATGAAGTAGGGAGAGCAGAAAATAATGAAGTAAGCCAACATATAATGAAATTTAAAGTAGTAATTAGTTCTAGAAATAAATAACAGTGAAGTAGTATGAAGGCATAAAGAGTGGCCAACAAGGATGTGATCATAGATCAGACCTGAATGAACCAATGGAGAAAGTCCTGTGAAATTCTGTAGCTAGCATGCCAGGCCAGGGGAATAGAATGGGCAAAGGCCTCCCCACAGGTGGAAAACAGACAAGTGCTTTCAGTTTGGCATCAAGACAGTAAGCAACAAGCATGGCAGGGAATGAATTTAGAGAGGTAAGATATAAGATCCCACTCAAAATGAAATGTTAAATTTTCTGTTTTGTTTATTACTGAGAACTATGCACAATATGCTCCATGCCATCTCTGACCACTTGTTATCCTTCAAATTCATGACATTCCTGCTATTGCTGGTACTCTGGAAGAAGCAAAATATACTTGTTAGTAAGAGGCTGTATATCCTCTTCAGAACAGAAGCTGAAGGGAGATTGATAGATGCAGGATAGATAGGAGAGACACATCGCAAATTGAGGGTCAATAATAACTTTGCAGTGTGTCAATTTCTCTAGGCTAAACTATGCTCCCAAGAATTCTTTCTAGTATGTGCCTGGATGGGGAATAAAGGACAGTTCAAAAAATATTCTTTTGCAATGGTTTGAAGAATGACAGTAGCTGTGTACACACACGTGCACACACACACAGCTTCTCCCAGTCAAACGAATCTTCAGTTGTTGCTCTGAAGGGAGTTTTGCAGATGTAATTACCATTCCTAATCAGTTGACTTACTTACTTTATTTATTTATTTGTTGGGGTATAGTTGCTTTACAATGTTGTGTTAGTTTCTGCTGTACAGCGAAGTGAATCAGCTATAGTATACATATATCCCCTCTTTTTTGGATTTCCTTCCCATCTAGGTCACCACAGAACAATGAGTAGAGTTCCCTGTGCTATAAAGCAGGTTCTCATTAGTTATCAATTTTATACATAGCAGTGTATATATGTCAATCCTGATCTCCCGATTCATCCCGCCCTGCCTTTCCCCCCTTGGTGTCCATATGTTTGTTCTCTACGTCTGTGTCTCTATTTCTGCTTTGCAAATAAGTTCATCTGTGCCATTTTTCGAGATTCCACATACATGCATTAATATACGATATTTGTTTTTCTCTTTTTGACTTACTTCACTCTGTAAGACAGTCTCCAGGTCCATCTACGTCTCTACAAATGACCCAATTTCATTCCTTTTAATGGCTGAGTAATATTCCATTGTATGTATGTACCACATCTTCTTTATCCATCCATCTATTAATGGACATTTAGGTTGCTGTTTTTTAAGTATAATTGACCTACAACACTATGTTAGTTTCTGTTACACAACATAGCGATTTGTTATTTCTATGCATTTTTAAATGATCTCCATGGGAAGTCCATACAAATCTTTGTATGTCACCATACAAAGATTTTACATAGTTATTGACTATATTCCCCACACTGTACATTTCATACCCATGACTCATTTGTTGGCAACTGGAAGTTTGTACCTCTTAATCTCCCTCACCTATCCTTCCTGATGATTATGTTTCAAAGGAGTGGCTCTCAGATCCTTGAGAAAGACACTTCTGAGTTGTAGCGGATACATATTCACAGTTGTAAGCTCTTTTGAGTAAATGCTCTGAAAAAAGTATGTCAGGGTCCTGTCATCAGGCTGGACCAAACAGTAAATTCTCCTTGCAGTGCTGAGATTTCTTAAGCAGGCTTTTTAATGGGGTAGGGGTTGGGTCAATGGGGAATTGGGGGTCATCCTAGGGACTTGGCAAGTCTCTTGGTGCAGGGGTTTGGACAGAGTTATGTGCTGAGACTTCTGCAGTTCTCATTAGTCCATTTTCTACAATCTCTATGCTCCTCCCTATACTTACTGTTGCTGTTTTTGTTCCAGCTGTTATAATATCTGCCCTGGATAATTGCAATAGCCTCATAAGTGATTTTCCTACATTAGCAGCTTCAAAGGAGTTTGGAGTGGGTGGAATAATCTTCATCAGTCATCTCACCCTTCAAATAGCATTCAATGTAATAATATGTGCTTGTTATGTAAAGGCAGCTTTCAATATATCCTTCAACCCCTACTAACACCAGGGTTCACCAGCCACATTGCTCCCTTAAACCACTCTTTTATAGAAAGTCACTGTCTCCCTGTTGCTAGTCTCCATTTCCTTCTCTAAACCATCACACTTTTGCCCATTCTCACTACCTCCCTCAAGTTCCATGTGTAAAAGGTGAAGAAATGGAGAAGGAATGAAGAAGAAAAGGGGAAGAAGTTGGGAGATGGCAAAAGGGAAGGAAGAGAGAAGAAAGGAGAAGAGGAAAGACGAGGAATGGAGGTAAGAGGATGGGAGTGGAAGAAAGGGATTTGAAAAAGATTGAGGAACTAAACCAAATTAAGAGTTGATTCCAGAGAATAAATAAGACTGTTGATACAATGCACTCCTATACGGTCTAGAAGTTAAGATTCTGGTTTTCACCCAAGTATCATTGGTGCTTATTTTTACATTTTCATTAAAGAGTCTTACATAGATAGGAGATGAAGGTTACTTTTTATTTATGTCAAGTTCATTTTTAAACTTTTTATTATAGGTTCTTTTCCAAAGGTGTTGATTAAGCTCCGTGGACTTATTCATGCGTTTGTGTAACAAATATTTATTGAACAGTGCCAGGAACTGTGTTAGACACTAGAGATACAAACATCCCTTTATCTCAGGTACCACTGCCTGTCGGATGCTTATATCTAACACCTCAACTTCACTATACTCATACACACTGATACACACACATACAAACATATCAGTATTCCATCTGTCCAGATACCACCCCATATTTTTTTAACCATCCATCTCAGCAAGAAAAAGTAATATAGAGCCCCTAAGATCTAATAAGATGTGTTTCCTTTTATTCCCTAAATTCATTCTAGTTACCTTATCCTCAACCACACCCATGGGTCTCCAATTCCAGAGTGTCCCTCATAACATCCCAGCCTTTCTTCTCCTCCACCCTTCCTTTCTTCCTCTGTTCCCATAGCTCGCTGTTACTGCCCAGAGTCCCATGAGCTTATTCCTACATCCTGTGGGCAGCTCTTTCTTCTGCATTCCAACTCCTTTGCTTGAAATATCAGGAAATAATCTTTCAGTTAACTAGACTTAAGTATTTGATGAATGAAAGTCTAATGGAAGGGCTTCTGGTTTCCTGCCCAGCATGTAAGGAGCTTATGAGTAGCTACACAATACTAGCAACAAGTAAAAAGTTGAGCAAACTGAAAAACCAACAAGACTTCTTGGATTCATCAGAGACAATGAAGTCACAGGGCAAACTGCTTCCATTAAAATTGTAGAGAGAGATGGATGGATACAGAGAATGATAACTCTCCAGAGCAGAAACACACACAGAGACCTCTGTGGGAATTGCCACCAGGGTAGATAAACCTGAATTGTAATTGACAATTTGCTGGAGGCTCAGTGTGGACAAATCTGAAAGTTAAAAACTCCAGAACAGCCTAGTCATAGTGGGAGGCTCCACACTTTTGTGAGTTTTATCCCCAGGAGTTCTACCAAGTCCTCACAGTGAATATCTCCTGCTACTGGCAGTGGGAGAGGAAAAGTAACCATTTTGAAATAAACTAGAACTTTCTGTTCTTTTTAACAAGGCCTCTCATCAGGAGAATCTATTTTACTAGAGCATAACCTACTGGAGTTTTATCAGTGCCTTGCCTACCTGAGGGAAATTTTTGAACTACTCAACTGTGAATTTAAAATAACTATGAGTAATATACTAAGAGCTCTAATGGAAAAATAGATAATATGCAATAACAGATACATGATCTAAGCAAAGAGATGGAAATTTTTAATGAAGAATAAAAAATGCTTGAGAGCAAAAGCACTGTAACAGAAATGAAGAACACCTTGTTTGCACTCATTAGTAGAGTAGACATGGCTGAGGAAAGAATCTCTTACCTGGAGGATATGTAAAAAGAAACTTCCAAAGCTGAAAAGCAAAAAGAACAATAGACTAAAATAATAACAATAATATCCAAGGACTGTGGGATAACTACAAAAGGGGTAATATATGCATAATGGGAATATCGGAAGGAGAAGAGAAAGAAGTGGAAGCAATATTTGAAGCAATAACAACTGAGAATTTTTCCTAACTTCATGTCAGACACCAACTCACAAATTCAGGAAGATCAAAGAACACCAAGCAGGATAAAGGCCAAGAAAAGAAAAAAAAAGACTACTCCTAAGTATATCATTTTAAAATTACATAAAACTCAAGGATAAAGAAAAAAATCTTGAAAGAAGCCAACCCCCACACACACACCTTATCTATAGAAGAGAGCTGATAAGAATTACAACTCACATCTCCTCAGAAACCTGCAAGCAAGAAGAGAGTGGAGTGAAATAGTTCAAATGTTGAGAGAAAAAACCCACCAACCTAGAACTCTGTACCCTACAAAATTATTCTTCAAAATGAAGGAGAAATAAAGACTTTTGAGACAAACAAAAATCAGAGGAAATTTGTGACCAGTAGATCTGCCTTGCAAGAATTGTTAAAAGAAGATCTTCAAAGAGAAGCAAAATGATCACAGTTTAGGAACTCAGATATAGATAAAGAAGGGAAGAACATTAAAGAAAGAATAAGTGAGAATTTATTTTCATTATGCTAACTGATTTGCTAGATAGCATTTTTTTTCAAAATAATAATAGCAGTAATATATTTGATGACTATAACATATATAAAAGAAATGAATAACAGCAATGAGACAAAGAATGGAAGAAAAGAATTAGGAGAATGTTGTTATTATAAGGTACTTGTACTACTATACCGTGAAGTAGTATAGTGTTATTTAAAAGTGAAATTGGATTAGTTGTAAAAGTATATTGCAAAATCCAGGTCACCACTAAAATAAATTTTAAAAGAAATAAACTTAATATGCAAAGAAAGGAGAGAACATGTAATGAATTAAAACCACAAATGGCAGAAAAAGAGTGGAAAACAAAAATAGGAAAAAAGAACAAGGACAATAAGTAGAAAACAGTAAAAAGTATGATAGATCTTAATCCTGTATATCAATAATCACTTTTCAAGTTGATGGTATAGGGCTTCCCTGGTGACGCCGTGGTTAAGAATCCATGTGCCAATGCAGGGGACATGGGTTTGATCCCTGGTCCGGGAAGATCCCACATGCCACGGAGCAACTAAGCCTGTTCACTACAACTACTGAGCCTGTGCTCTAGAGCCCGTGAGCCACAACTACTGAGCCTGCACACCACAGCTACTGAAGCCCACATGCCTAGAGCCCCTGCTCTGCAACAAGAGAAGCCACCACAATGAGAAGCCCGAGCACCACAACAAAGAGTAGCCCCGCTCACTGCAACTAGAGAAAGCCCGCGTACAGCAATGAAGACCCAATGCAGGTAAAAATAAAGTAAATAAAATACATAAATTAAAAAAGAGAATATTCACATTTTATAATGAATAGGATACATCGCATACATTCTGTGCCTTTGAAAAAAAAAGTTGATGGTATAAATCAAGCAAGAAGACACAGGTTTTCAGAATGGATCAAAAAACAAGATCCAAGTACATGTTGATATAGACAGGAAAAGGTTTTCCTTAACCCTCTCGGGGACCATGGCTGGATCTGAATATTAAATTAACAATTACAGACTAGCAAAGGAAAAACAAGAAATTTAATATGTTTTATGTGACATGGGAGATTTCATAAGGAAATAAGCACCTGAAGAAACACTTAGACCTCAGCATTGTTTTTCTTAACATCTTTATTGGAGTATATAGCTTTACAATGGTGTGTTACTTTCTGCTTTATAAAAAAGTGAATAAGCTATACATATACATATATCCCAATACCTCCACCCTCTTGCATCTCCCTCCCACACTCCGTATCCCACCCCTCTAGGTGGTCACAAAGCACTGAGCTGATCTCCCTGTGCAATATGGCTGCTTCCCACTAGCTATCTATTTTACATCTGGTAGTGTATATATGTCCATGCCACTCTATCACTTCGTCCCAGCTTACCATTCCCCTTCCCTTGTCCTCAAGTCCATTCTCTATCTCTGCATCTTTATTCCTGTCCTGCCCCTAGGTTCTTCAGAACCTTTTTTTTTAATATTCCATACATATGTGTGAGCATACGGTATTTGTTTTTCTCTTACTGACTTACTTCACTCAGTACGACAGACACTAGGTTGATCCACCTCACCACAAATAACTCAATTTCGTTTCTTCTTATGGCAGAGTAATATGCCATTGTATATATGTGCCACATCTTCTTTATCCATTCATCTGTCGATGGACACTTAAGTTGCTTCTATGTCCTGCCTATTGTAAATAGAGCTGCAATGAACATTGTGGTACATGACTGTTTTTGAATGATGGTTTTCTTAGGCGATATGCCGAGTAGTGGGATTGCTGGGTCGTATGGGAGCTCTATTTTTAGTTTTTAAGGAACTTTCATACTGTTCTCCATAGTGGCTGTATCAATTTACATTCCCAACAACAGTGCAAGAGGGTTCCCTTTTCTCCACACCCTATCCAGCATTTATACTATATCTCTCCAACTATTTGTATCAACTTTAATGTCTTTCATCACTGTCATAGTTTTCTGCATACAAGTCATTTGTCTCCTTAGGTAAGTTTATTCCTAGGTATTTTACTCTTTTAGCTGCAATGGTAAATGGGAGTGTTTCTTTAATTTCTCTTTCAGATTTTTCATCATTAGTATATAGGAATGGAAGAGATTTCTGTGCATTAATTTTGTGTCTTGCTACTTTACCAAATTCATTGATAGACAGTTTTACTTCTTCTTTTCCAATTTGGATTCCCTTTATTTCTTTTCTTCTCTGATTGCTGTGGCTAGAACTCCCAAAACTATGTTGAATAATAATGGTGATAGTGGGCAACCTTGTATTGTTCCTGATCTTAGAGGAAATGGTTTCAGTTTTTCACCATGGAGAACGATGTTGGCTGTGGGTTTTTCATATATGGCCTTTATTATGTTGAGGTAAGTTCTCTCTTTTCCTACTTTCTGGAGGGTTTTTATCATAAATTGGGGTTGAACTTTGTCAAAAGCTTTTTCTGCATTGATTGAGATGATCATATGGTTTTTCTCCTTCAAGATGTCAATATGTTTATCACATTGATTGATTTGCGTGTATTAAAGAATCCTAGCATTCCTGGGATAAACCTCACTTGATCATGGTGTATGATAGTTTTAATGTGCTGTTGGATTCTGTTTTCTAGTATTTTGTTGAGGATTTTGCATCTATGTTCATCAATGATATTGGCCTGTCGTTTTCTTTCTTTGTGACATCTTTGGTTTTGGTATCAGGGTGATGGTGTCTTCATAGAATGAGTTGGGGAGTGTTCCTCCCTCTGCTATATTTTGGAAGATTTTGAGAAGGATAGGTGTTAGCTCTTCCTTACATGTTTTATAGAATTCGCCTGAGAAGCCATCTGGCCCTGGGTCTTTGTTTGTTGTAAGATTTTTTTTTTTTTTTTTTTTTTTTTTTTCGGTGACGGGG
>NW_020172726.1:366692-367552 GCF_003031525.2 Neophocaena asiaeorientalis asiaeorientalis
TTTTTTTTTTTTGCGGTACGCGGGCCTCTCACTGCTGTGGCCTCTCCCGTTGCGGAGCACAGGCTCCGGATGCACACCCTCATAGGCCATGGCTCACGGGCCCAGCCGCTCCGCGGCACGTGGGATCTTCCCGTACCGGGGCACGAACCCGTGTTGCTTGCATAGGCAGGCGGACTCTCAACCACTGTGCCACCAGGGAAGCCCTGTTGTAAGATTTTTAATCACAGTCTCAATTTCAGTGCTTGTGATTGGTATGTTTATATTTTCTGTTTCTTCATGTTTCAGTCTAAGAAGGTTGTGCTTTTCTAAGAATTTGTCCATTTCTTCCAGGTTGCCCATCTTATTGCCATACAGCTGCTTGTAGTAATTCTAATGATCCTTTGTATTTCTGCAGTGTCAGTTGTTAATTATCAGTTTTCATTTATAATTCTATTGATTTGAGTCTTCTCCCTTTTTTTTCCAGATGAGTGTGGCTAATGGTTTATCAAATTTGTTTATCTTCTCAAGGAAGCAGCTTTTAGTTTTATTGATCTTTACTATTGTTTCCTTCATTTCTTTTTCATTTATTTTTAATCTGACATGTATGATTTCTTCCCTTCTGTTAACTTTGGGGATTTTTTTGTTCTTCTTTCTCTAATTGCTTTTGGTGTAAGGTTAGGTTGTTTATTTGAGATGTTTTTTGTTTCTTGAGGTAGGATTTTATTGCTATAATCTTCCCTCTTAGAACTGCTTTTGCTGCATCCCATAAGTTTTGGGTCATCATGTTTTCCTTGTCGTTTTTTTCTAGGTATTCTTTAATTTCCTCTTTGTTGTCTTCAGTGAGCTTTTGTTTATTTAGTAGTGTATTCACTTCCATGTGT
>NW_020172726.1:367637-424873 GCF_003031525.2 Neophocaena asiaeorientalis asiaeorientalis
ATCTTCCCGGACCGGGGCATGAACCCGCGTCCCCTGCATCGGCAGGTGGACTCTCAACCACTGCGCCACCAGGGAAGCCCGTGTTTGTATTTTTTTAGAGATTATTTTTCTGTAAGTGATATATAGTCTCAAAGCGTTGTGGTCAGAAAAGATACTTGATATGATTTCAATTTTGTTAAATTTACCAAGGGTTGATTTGTGACCCAAGATATGATCTATCCTGGAGAATGTTCAATGAGCACTTGAGAAGGATGTGTATTATGTTATTTTTGGATGGAATGTCCTATAAATATCAATTAAGTCCATCTTTTTTAATGTATCATTTAAAGCTTGTGTTTCCTTATTTATTTTCATTTTGGATGATCTGTCCATGGTTGAAAGTGGGGTGTTAATGTCCCCTACTATGATGTGTTACTGTCAATTTCCCCATTTATGGCTGTTAGCATTTGCCTTATGTACTGGGGTGCTCCTATATTGGGTGCATCCATATTTACAATTGCTACATCTTCTTGGATTGATCCCTTGTTCATTATGTAGTATCTTTCTTTGTCTCTTATAATAACCTTTTTTCTAAAATCTATTTCGTCTGATATGAGAATTACTACTCCAGCTTTCTTTTGATTTCCATTTGCATGGAATATCATTTCATCATCTCAATTCACTCTGTAAGTGTCTCTAGGTTTGAAGTGGGTCTCTTGTACACACCATATATATGGGTCTTCTTTTTGTATCCGTTCAGCCAGTCTTTGTCTTTTGGTTGGAGCATTTAATCCATTTACATTTAAGGTAGTTATCAATATGTATGTTCCTATTACCATTTTCTTAATTGTTTTAAGTTTGTTATTGTAGGTCTTTTCCTTATCTTGTGTTTCCTGCCTAGAGAAGTTCCTTTAGCATTTCTTTTAAAGCTGGTTTGGTCGTGCTGAATTCTCTTAGTTTTTGCTTGTCAGTAAAGGTTTTAATTTCTCCATCAAATATGAATGAGATCCTTGCTGGGTAGAGTAATATTGGTTGTCAGTTTTTCCCTTTCATCACTTTAAATATATCCAGCCACTCCCTTCTGGCTTGTAGAGTTTCTGCTGAAAGTTCAGCTGTTAACCTTATCGGGATTCCCTTGTATGTTATTTGTTGCTTTTCCCTGGCTGCTTTTAATATTTTCCCTTTGTGTTTAATTTTTAATAGTTTGTTTAATATGTGTCTTGGTGTGTTTCTCCTAGGATTTATCCTGTATGGGACTCTCTGCACTTCTGGGACTTGATTGACCATTTCCTTTCCTATATTAGGGAAGTTTTCAACTATAATCTCTTCAAATATTTTCTCAGTCCCTTTATTTTCTCTTCTTCTGTGACCTCTATAATTTGAATGTTGGTGCATTTAATGTTGTCCCAGAAGTCTCTGAGACTGTCCTCAATTCGTTTCATTCTTTTTTCTTTATTCTGCTCTGTGGTAGTTATTTCCACTATTTTGTCTTCCAGGTCACTTATCCCTTCTTCTCACTCAGTTATTCTGCTATTGATTCCTTCTAGTGAATTTCTAATTTCATTTATCATGTTGTTCATTGTTTGTTTGCTCTTTAGTTCTTTTATGTCCTTGTTTAAGGTTTCTTGTATTTTCTCTATTCTATTTCCAAGATTTTGGATCATCTTTACTATCATTACTCTGAATTACTTTTCAGGTAGACTGCCTATTTCTTCCTCATTTGTTTGGTCTGGTGGGCTTTTACCTTGCTCCTTCATCTGCTGTGCATTTCTCTGTCTTCTCATTTTGCTTCACTTACTTTTTGGGGGGTCTTCCTTTTACATGCTGCTGGTTCATAGTCCCCATTTTTATTGGTTTCTGCCCCCAGTGGCCAAGGTTTGTTCAGTGTTTTGTGTAGGCTTCCTGATGGAGGGGACTGGTGTCTGTTTTCTTGTGGATGAGGCTGGGTCTTTTCTTTCTGGTGGGCAGAACTGCATCTGGTGGTGTGTTTTGGGGTGTCTATGACCTTATTATTATTTTAGGCAGCCTCTCTGCTAATGGGTGTGTTTGTGTTCCTGTCTTGCTTGTTGTTTGGCATAGGGTTTCCAGCACTGTAACTTGCTGGTCATTGAGTGCAGCTGGGACTTAGCATTGAGATGGAGATCTGCGGGAGAGTTTTCACCATCTGATATTACGGTGAGCCAGGAGGTCTCTGGTGGACCAATGTCCTGAACTCGGCTCTCCCACCTAAGAGGCACAGACTTGACACCCGGATGCAGCAGCAAGACCCTGTCAGCCACACAGCTGAGAAGAAAAGGGAGAATAAAAGAAAGGAAAGCAAGCAAGCAAGCAAGCAAGAAAGAAAATAAAATTATTAAAAATGTAAAAAGTATTAAAAATTTAAAAGTAATAAAGAAAAAGAAAGAAGCTAGCAACCAAACAAACCCACCAATTATAACAAGCTCTAAATACTATTAAAAAACAAAAAAACATACAGACAGAACCCTAGGAGAAGTGGTAAAAGCAAAGCTGTACAGACAAAATCACAGAAAGTCCACTGCCTCAATTTGGGATGATTCTTTGTCTATTCTCTTATTCCAGATTCTTTGTCTATTCTCTTATTCTCAACATCAAGTTGATTGTGGAGATTTATTCCACTGCTCCTGTGGCTGCTGGGAGTAATTTCCCTTTCTCTTCTTTCTTGGCACAGCTCCTGGGGTTCAGCTTTTTATTTGGCCCTGCCTCTCTGCTTGTGGGTCACCTGAAGGCGTCTGTTCTTCACTCAGACAGGACGGGGTTAAAGTAGCAACTGATTAGGGGGCTCTGGCTCACTCAATTCAGGGGAGGGGGGGAGGGGAGGTGTATGGAATGCGTGGTGAGCCTGCAGAGACTGGTGTGACATTGTACCAGCCTGAGGCAAGCTGTGTGTTCTCCTGGGAAAGTTGTCCCTGGGTCACGGGAGCCTGGCAGTGGGGAGCTGCACAGGCTCCCAGGAGGGGAGATGTGGATAGTGACCTGTGCTTGTACACAGGCTTCTTGGTGGCCGCAGCAGCCACGTTAGAGTTTCATGCCCGTCTCTGGTTCTGTCCTGATATCTGCGGCTCACGCCCATCTCTGCAGCTCTTTTAGGAGGCGCTCCGAATCCCCTCTCCTCAGGCACCCCAAAACAATTGTCTCTTGCCTCTTAGGCAGTTCCAGACATTTTCCCAGACTTCCTCCCAGCTAGCTGTGGTGCACTAGCCCCATTCAGGCTGTGTTCACGCAGCCAGCCCCAGTCCTCTCCCTAGGATCTGACCTCCGAAGCCGGAGCCTCAGCTCCCATCCTCCACCAGCCCCAGTGGGTGAGCACACAAGCTGCTCAGGGTGGTGAGTGTTGGTTGGCACTGATCCTTTGTGCGGGAATCTCTCTGCTTTGCCCTCTGCACCACTGTTGCTGCGCTCTCTTCCATTGCTCCAAAGCTCCCCTCCTGCTACCCCCCGATCTACCCCCACCCCGCCGTCTCTGCCAGTGAAGGGGCTTTCTAATGTATGGAAACGTTTCCTCCTTCACAGCTCCCTCTCAGAGGTGCAGGTCCCATCCCTATTCTTTTGTCTCTGTTTTTCCTTTTTTCTTTTGCCCTACACAGGTATGTGGGGAGTTTCTTGCCTTTTGGGAAGTCTGAGGTCTTCTGCCAGCATTCAGTAGGTGTTCTGTAAGAGTTGTTCCACATGTAGATGTATTTCTGATGTACTTGTGGGGAGGAAGGTGATTTCCACATCTTACTCCTCTGCTGTCTTGACCTCAGTATTTTAATTAATTAATTGTTTATTTTTTATTTACTTCTTTAGTTTTAATTTTTTATTGCAACATAGTTGACTTACAATATTGTATTAGTTTCATGAGTACAACATAGCGATTTGATACTTTTTTACATTACAGAATAATCACCACAATAAATCTAGTAAATATCTGTCACTATACAAAGTTATTGCAATATTATTGACTATATTTCCTATGCTGTACATTACCATGACTTATTTGTTTTATAACTAGAAGCTTGTACCTCTTAATCTCTTTCATCTATTTCACTCATACCCCACCCCATCCTTTCTGGCAACCACCAGTTTGTTCCCTGTATCTATGAATCTATTTCTGTTTTGTTATGTTTGTTCATTTATTTTGTTTTTTAAGATTCTACATATAGGTGAAATCATATGGTATTTGACTTTGCCTGAATTATTTCACTTAGCTTAATAGCCTCTAGATCCATCCATGTTGTTGCAAATGCAAGAGTTCATTCTTTTCTATGGCTGAGTAATATTCCATTGTACATATATTCCACATGTTCTTTATCCATTCATCTATTGATGGACACTTACGTTGTGTTCATATCTTGGCTATTATAAATAATGCTGCAATGAACATATGGCTGTACATATCTTTTTGAATTAGTGTTTCTGTTTTCATTGGGGAAATACCCAGAAGCAGCATTGGTGAATCATATGGTAGTTGTATTTTTAATCTGAGGAACAGACATACTGTTTTCATAGTGGCTAATCAATTTGCATTCCCACCAGCAATGCAGGAGGTTTCCCTGTTTTCCACATCTCTGCCAACACCTATTGTTTGTTGTCTTTCTGATAATAGAGTAACATTCCTGCTTCTCTTGTTTTCTCAAATTTCTTTAGGTCGAAATATTCAATATTCCAAGGTTCCTCATTTTGGGGTAGCATGTCCTGAACCTTGTTTACAAGGCACCCACTTTAAATATAAAGACACATATAGATTAATCATAAAGGAATGGAGACAGTTATAAGATACTAATATTAATAAAAAGAAAGCTAAAGTGCCTATGTTAATTTTAGACAGGACAGATTCCAGAGGAAGGACAATTATCAGAGATAAAGAGAGGCATTACATAATGATGAAAGTGTCAATACACCAAGAATACATAACAGTTCTAAATATGTATGCACCTAACTACAGAGCATCAAAATCTGTGAGGCAAAAAAAAAATGATAGAACTGCAAATAGAAACACTATTCCACTATTATAGTTGGAAACTTCAACTCTGCTCTCTCAGAAGTAGGTTGGTCTAGCAGGCAGAAGATTAGTGAGAACATAGCTGAACTCAACAGCAGTGTCAATCAACTGGACATAATATCTATAGACTACATCCAACAACAGCAGAGTACACATTCTTCTCAAGTTCACATAGATCAAAAGCTAAGATAGAGAACTTTGGGGTCCATAAAGCACACATTAACAAATTTAAAGGAATTGAAAACGTACAGTGAATGCTCTGAGACCACAATGGAATCAAAATAGAAATCAATAGCAGAAAGATAGTTGAAAAATCTCCAAATACTTGGAGGTTAAACAATGTACTTCTAAATAACATATGGGTCAAATAAATTTTAAGAGAAATTTAAAAATATTTTTAATTAAATGAAAATATAATTTACTAAAAATTTATGAAGGCAGTGAAAACATTGCTTATAGGGAAATAGTAACATTAAATGCGTATATTGCAAAAGAAGAAAGATCTAAAATTAATAAGCTCTCATCTTAGGAAACTAAAAAAAGAATGGTAAATTAAATCCTAAGTAGGCCAAAAAAAGAAATAATAAAAATTAGAGCAGAAATCAATAAAATCTAAAATGAGAAATTAATAGAGAAAATCAATGAAACCAAAAGCTGGTTCTTAAAAAACCAATAAATTTGGTCAATAAAATTATTGATCTTATAATTGTAAGATCAATAAAATTATAAGTTTCTAGCCAGCCTAACTAAGAAAAAAGAGATGACAACAATTTACTAATATCAGAAATGAATGAAGGCACATCACTACAGATTACATGGAAATGAAAAGATTATACAGGAATACTATGAACAACTCTATGTCCACATATTTGATAACCTAGATGAAAGGGACCATTCCTTGAAAGACAAAATCTGCCAAAACTCACACAAGAAGAAATAGACAATCTGAAATAGCCTATATCTATAAAACACATTGAATTTTAATTAACTTCTAGAAGAGAAAGCACCTGACCCAGTTAGATTCACTGGTGAATTCTACCAATTATTTAAGAAAGAAATTGTATCGATTATCTACAATCTCAGAAGATAGAAGAAGAGAGACTACTTCCTAGGTTATTCTATGAGGCCATCATTGCCTTAATACCAAAACCATATAAAAAATTACAAGAAAAGAAAACTATGGACCAATGCATTGGTATTGGACCTGTGGGACTGTGGTGGGTAAGTACCATCTGCTTAATTTTTTGTGAGACAAATGGCAGTAATCATGGCATCTAGTATAATCTGCATAGAGAATACACTAGAGTAACTATTTTTTGTAATAGATAAATTAGATAGAAATTACTTCAGAATTGGCACTTGATTGAATAAAGACCTCTGACTTTTATGTCATTGTTAAATGCCCTCTTAAACATGTGACATGTTTAAGCAGCACTAACACAAGCTGTATCTAGGTATCTGTAGTATGAGATAGATTACCCCCCTCTTTTGTGGGTGAAGAAGTTAGGTTTCTGTCTCAGGTGGCCTAACACCAGTGATGAGCTCTTAGCCATCATACCATACCACCTTATTCTTTGTTATTTCAATAACTTTTATGAACATAGAGCAAAAATCTCCCCCAAAATATTTACCAAATCAAATCCAATAATGTATAAAAAGAATTATACAGCATGACCAAGTGTGATATACCCCAGTATGCAAGTCTTGTTCAACATTTGGAAATTAATTAATGTAATCCATTGCATCAAGAGACTAAACAAGAAAAGTCACATGATAGCATCAATAAATGCACACAAAATATTTGACAAAATTCAACACCGATTCATGATAAAAACTAAGCAAACTAAGAATAGTTTAATGATGATAGACTTAAAGCTTTCCTACTAAGATCAGGAACAAAGCAAGGATGTCACCTCTCACTACTCTTTTTTACCATCGTAACGGAAGTCTTAGCTAATACAGTAAGACCAGAAAAGGAAATACAATGCATACAGATTTGGAAGGAATAAATAAAACTATCTTTGTTTGCAGTTGACTTGATCAACTATGTAGAAAATATGAAAGAATCAATGAAAAACAACTGGAACTAGAATGCAATTATAGCAAAGTTGCAGGATACAAGGGTAATATAGAAAGTCCATAGATTACCAATATACCAGCAACGAACAAATGCTTTTTTAAAAAATTAAAAACACAATAATATTTACATTACCACGAAAAACTTTGTACACTTAGGTATAAATCTTTAAAAATGTACAATATCTATGTGAGGAAAACCTCAGATTCTGATAAAGAACCAAATTCATGTATAGATATTTCGTGTTCATAGATAAGAAGACTCAATATTGTCAAGATGTCAGTTCTTCCCAACATGATCTGTAGATTCC
Organism: Neophocaena asiaeorientalis asiaeorientalis; assembly: GCF_003031525.2. NCBI lineage: Eukaryota > Metazoa > Chordata > Mammalia > Artiodactyla > Phocoenidae > Neophocaena > Neophocaena asiaeorientalis. Next base: position 375,006 of record NW_020172726.1, read on the forward strand.
ATACAATCCAAATCAAAATCCCAACAAATTATTTTGCAGATATTAACAAAGTGATTCTAAAGTTAACATGGAGAGATAAAAGACCCAGAATAGCAAGCACAATATTGGAGAAGAACAAAGTTGAAATACTGACACTACCCAACTTCAAGACTGATTATAAAGTCACAGTAATCAAGAGAGTGTGGTATTAGAAAAAGAAGAGACAAATAGAACAATGGGACAGAATAGACAGCTCAGAAAAAGACCTATATATATATATATATATATATATATATTTAATTTACCTTTGACAAAGGAGCAAAGGATGTAAAATGGGGCAAAGACAGTCTTTTCAACAAAAGGTGCTGGAAAACTGGACATCCACAAGCAGAAATATAAATGTAGACACAAAACTTAAACCCTTCACAAACATTAACTCAGAATGGTTTGATCATAAACCTAATATAAAATGGAAAACTATAAAGCTCTTAGAAGAAAATATAAGAGAAAACCTAGATGACCTGGGGTATGGTGATATGTATTTAGACATGTATCAATGACATGACATGATCCATGAAAGAAATAATGGATAACTGGACTTCATTAAAATTTTAAAACTTCCCTTCTGCAAATGATATTGTCAATGCAATTAGAAGACAAGCCACAGATTGGGAGCAAATATTTGCAAAAGACACATCTGATAAAGGACTGTTATCCAAAATATACAAAGAACTCTTAAAACTTAACAATAACAAACAACCGCATTAAAAAATGGAACAAAGACCTTAAGAAACACTTCACCAGGGCTTCCCTGGTGGCGCAGTGGTTGAGAGTCCGCCTGTAAATGCAGGGGACACGGGTTCGTGCCCTGGTCCGGGAGGATCCCGCATGCCATGGAGCGACTGGGCCCGTGAGCCATGGCTGCTGAGCCTGCGCGTCTGGAGCCTGTGCTCCGCAACGGGAGCGGCCACAGCAGTGAGAGGCCCGCGTACCGCAAAAAAAAAAAAAAAGAAACACTTCACCAGAAAAGAGACGAAGATGGCAATTAAGCATGTGAAAAGATTCTCCACACCATATGTCATCAAAGAAATGCAAATTAAAACAATGAGATACCATTACATACCTATTAGAAAGACCAATATCCAGGTCACGTACAGCAGTAAATGCTGACAAAGATTTGGAATGACAGGAACTCTCATTCATTGCTGGTGGGAATGCAGAATGGTACAGCCACACTGGAAGAGAATTTGGTGGTTTCTTACAACACTAAATATACTCTTACCATATGATCCAGCAATTGCACTTGTTGATATTCACTCAGTGGAGCTGAAAACTTATGCCCACAAAAAACCTGCAGAAAGACTTTTATAGCAGCTTTTTCATGACTGACAAAACTTAGAAGCAACCAAGATGTCCTTCAGTAGTGAGTAGATAAACTGTGGTGCATCCAAATAATGGAATGTTATTCCACACTGAAAAGAAATGAGCTATCAAGCCATGAAAAAACATACAGGAATCTGAAATACATATCACTAAATGACAAAAGTCTATTAAAAGGCTACATATTTTATGATTCTAGCTATATGACACTCTGAAAAAGTAAAAACTATGAAAACAGTAAAAAGATCATTGGTTGCCTGGAGTTGTGGGGCCGGAGAGATGAATAGGCAGAGCACAAAAGATTTTTAGGGCAGTGAAACTATTCTGTGTAATACTATAGTGGTGGAAACGTCACTAAACATATTTTCCAAACTCATAGAATGTACAACACCAAGAGTGAAGCCTAATGTAAACTGTGGACTTTGGGTGGTAATGATGTGTTGATGTTGTCTCATCCATTTTAACAAATGTACCATGCTGGTGAGAGGTGTTGATAGTGGGGGTTGCTGTACATGTGTAGGGAGAGGGAGTATATAGGAACTCTCTATACCTTCTGCTCAATTTTGCTGTGAACTTAAAACTGTTCTAAAAATCTATTTAATAGAGGAAAAAAGTGAGGGAGAAATGAAAATATTCTTAGGTAAACCAAAGTTGAGGGAGATCACTACAACTAGAGTCCTTCAAGGTAAGAGAAAAGAACACTAGAAAGTAAACTGAAACCATATGAACCTATAAAGTTCTCTGGTAAAGGTAAATATATGTAAAATATAGAAACTTGTATTATTATTATTTTGGTTTGTAACTTCACCTTTAATTGTTCATAGGATTAAAAGACAAAACCATAAAAAATTGTAAATCTATGTTAAAGGATATATAATAAATAAATATGTAACTTGATACATCAATGAAATAAAGTTGGGGGCAGAGCTATAAAAAGTAGAATTTTTCATGTGATTTAAATTAACTTGTTATCACTTAAAAATGGATTATTGTAATTTTAAGATATTTCCGATAATCTCCATGGTAACCACAAAGAAAATATCTATAGAATATATAGAAAAGGAAATGAAAAGAAAATCAAAATGTGTCACTACAAAAATCAACTAAATGCAAAGGAAGGCAGTAAGGGAGGAAATGAAGGACACAAAGGCTATAAGAAATTCAAGAAACAACAAAATGGCAATAGTAAGTCCTTTCCTATCAGTAATTACTTTACCTGTAAGTGCATTAAACTCCCCAATCAAAAGAAATAGACTGGCAGTGTTGACTGCCAGATATTTCTCCAACAAAGATAGGTTTATTTGGGATCAGCTGAGAATTGCAATTCAGGGTGTGCAACATAAGGAGCCATGTCCCCCCATGGAAAGGGAAGGAGAACGCTTTTATAGAGGGGGAAAGGAAGTTGGGAGGGCTTTAGTAAACAAAAAGTCCTTGGCTTTTCATTGGCTTAGTCCTTGCCAGGAAGGAAGAGTTTTTCCTTCTTTCTGTTTTGCCTTCTGCTATTGTGCAGGGCAAGAGAGCTCCCCCTTCCGGTCTCCTGACTCTGTTCAATTGAGGTTTCTGTTTATTACATTTTTCCATTTTGATCAAGATTTTTCTCTCAAAGCATTGCTGATCAAGAGTCAGGTTTTCTAATTTCAGTGGCTTTTTGTCCCTCAGTGCTGCAAAGGACCTTTCCTGGGTGCAGTGTCACACATCAGAAGGAATGAGTACAGATTGAAAATCTATAGAGATCACATTCGAATAACAAGGAGGGATAAGAGGGAGAAATTTCAGGTGCTTTTAATCTAAAGTCCATATGTTTGCAAGATCATAGACTTTGGAGATCACCTGTAGTGATATGTCATCACCAAAGATTTGACAGACTAGCTTCCAACAGGCCTGGTCCAGATATCTTAGGAAAGCTCTCTCATCAGATGTCCTCTGCTTCAATTCCAGGAAATCTTTACTTTCAGGTCACCAGATGATGTGCATGTCCATTCAGGGTTTGGTACGTTCTTTAGATGTGTTACATGAATCCAAGAGTCCATTCCTTGGAATTGGCAGCACAAGGGTTGATTAGCAATACCTGATAGGGGCCTCTCCAGTGAGGTAGAAGAAAGTTCTGGTGGTGTCTTTTTCAGTAGATAAATCTCCAAGTTGCAAGATGTGATGCTTAAGGTCTTCATCTCCCAACGGCACGCCGTGAAAAGATTGCTCTACCAAAACATGGTTAATTTTAATAGAAGCAATTAGGCCCTTGCAATACTGGAGTAGCTTTCCTTTTATCAGTTGTGGGTCAAAACAAGAAGGAGACTAGTGCATTGGGCATCATGTGACTCTCTCAAAGGGTGAGAGTTTATGAGTTCCAAAATGCATGGATCTAAGATTTAGAAGGACCAATGGCAATGCTTTTGGCTAAAGTATTTGGAGGACCTCTACAAATATTGCCAATTGAGTCTTAATAATGCTGTGTGTTTGACTAAACTAGAGGTTTGAGGGTGGTAAGCAGACTGAAAGTGTTGTAAAACTGGCCAAAGAACACAGACTTAAAGAAGAAATGGGGTCTTCAACCACTATGAAGTTTTTTTGTGGGGGAGGGGTTACTTTTTTTACTTACAGTTTTATTGAGATATAACTGACATAAAGCACTGTATAAGTTTAAGGTTTACAGCATGATGATTTGACTTACATACATCATGAAATGATTATCACAATAAGTTTAGTGAACATCTATCATCTCATATAGGTACAAATTTAAAGAAATAGAAAAGAATTTTTTTCTTGTGATGAGAACTCTTAGGATTTACTCCCTTAACAGTTTTCACATATAACCTACAGTGTTAATTATATTTATCGTGTTATACATTATGTCATTAGTACTTATTTATCTTATAAATGGAAGTTTGTACATTTTGACTGACTTCATCCAATTCCCCCTTCCCTCTCTCACCTCTGATAACCACAATTCTGTTCTCTTTTTATGAGTTTGCTTGTGAAATATAATTGACCTACAGCACTATGTTAGTTCCTGTTACACAAAATAGTGATTTGATATTTCTATACATTTCAAACTGATCACCATGATAAGTCTAGTTATGATATGTCACTATGCAAAGATATTACATAGTTATTGACTGTCTTCCCACACTGTACATTTCATACCCGTGATTCATTTATTTCCAACTGGAAGTTTGTAGTTCTTAATCTCTCTTACCTATTCCTTCCTCTCCCTACCCCCATTCCCTCTGGCAAGCACCTGTTTTTTTTCTGTATCTATGACTCTTGTTTATGGTTTTGTTATGTTTGTTCATTTGTTTTGTTATTTTTAGATTCCAAATATAAGTGAAATTATACAGCATTTGTCTTTCTCTGCTTGACTTATTTCACTTAGCGTAAATACCCTTTAGGCCCATTCATGTTGTTACAAGTGGCAATATTTTATTTATTTTTATGGCTGAGTAATATTCCATTATACACACACACACACACACACACACACACATATATAATTTTCTTTATCCATTCAGCTATTGATGGGCACTTAGGTTGCTTCTATATTTTGGTTATTTTAAATAATGCTGTAATGAACATTGGGGTGCACATATATTTTCTAATTAGTGTTTTGCTTTCTTCAGATAAATACCCAGGAGTGGCATTGCTGGATCATATGGTAGTTCTATTTTTACGTTTTGAGGAATTTCTATACCATTTTCCATGGCAGCTACACCAATTTACATTCCCACCATAGCGCATGAGGGTTCCCTTTTCCCCACATCCTTGCCAACACTCATTATTTGTTGTCTTTTTGATAATAGCCATACTGACAGGTGAGGTGATATTTGATTGTGGTTTTGATTTGAATTTCCCTGATGATTTGTGATGTTCAGTATATCTTAGTAAACCTGTTGGCCATCTGTATGTCTTCCTTGGAAAAATGTCTATTCATCTCCTCTGCCCATTTTTCAATCAGGTTGTTTGTTCTATTTGTGTAGAGTTGTATGAATTCTTTGTGTATTTTGGATATTAACACGTTATCAGATATATCATTTGCAAATATCTTCTCCCATTCAGTAGGTGGTCTTTTCAAATAGTTTGTCATTAGCATAAAAGAATGCAACTGATTTCGCTATATTGATTTTGTACCCTACCAATTTACTGAAATTGTTGATTAGTTCCAACAGTTTTTAAATTAACTCCTTGTTTTTTTATATATATAAGATCATATCATCAGCAAATAATGATAATTTTCCTTCTTCCTTTCCAGTTTAGATGCCTTTATACTTTTGTCTTGCCTAATTGCTCTTGCTAATAATTTTGGCACTATATTGAATAGGAGTGGTGAGAGTGGGCATCCTTGTCTTATTTCTGATCTTAGTTGTAAAGCTTTCAATTTTCCTCCATTGAGTATCATGTTAACTGTGGGTTTGTCATATATGGTCTTTATTATGTTGAGATATGTTCCTTTTATCCCAATCTGTTAAAGGTTTTATCATGAAAGGATGTTGTGACTTATTTTGTAAATTACAAATTATTATTTGTAAATTATTTTGAATATCATCTTTGCATGTATGTGGTCTCAGGTTTCTTTCCCTCGCAGGCCCTCCTTTAGAGGTGGAAGAGGTTCTGAAAATAAGGATAGATTCTCTTTCAGTTCTCAGTTTCTTCTCTGATTCTTCATTAGGGTTTATCCAATTGCAGCTCTATTTTTAACCATCTTGAGTGCCCCCAGAAACAGGGGTTGACCCACTGTGTATGAGCTGAATGGTAAAAAGGGCAAGTGACTCCAGTGGTAGGTAGTGACCGTAGACCATCTTTTTTCCTCTCCTCCTGCCAGCCCCCACCTCACACTTTGCCAGCAATTGAGAGACTTGAGGCTCCTTCCTTCCATTGTTTCAAATTGCAGAGCCATTTCCAGCACTGCTTGTTGAAGATTGGCTTATATCTGCCAGAATCTACAATTGGCATGACGTCCATGAATATGTGACTAATATTTCACAGACACTTTTCATATTTCATTTGCTATTGTTCTCATGAATATGACTTTTTTCTGTTCCTCATCTCTTGCCCCCACATTTTTACCCCCAGTAATCCAAGCATTTCATTTTTTTATTTTTAACTTTTTATTATGGAAAAGTTCAAACACATAAAAGCAGAAAGAATAGAAAGAATACCCCATGTACCCATTAAGTTCAGAATCATCAATTTCAACAAGCATTAACTTTCTTCAATTCTTGTTTCATCTATGCCCCATCATACTTAAACTTTTTTTTCTGGAGTACTGTGAAACAAAGTGTAGACATCCACTCATTTCATTCAGAAATTCACTTTAATAGGTAAGGACCAGTTTTAACATAACCACAGCACAGTATCATACCCAAGAAAATGACCAAGATTGACTTAACATCATCTACTACCCGATAGCTTTTCCATTCCCCCAGTTGTCTCATAAATGTACTTATACAGTTTGTTTGAGCAAATTAGGATCCGAAAAGTTCCACACATTATAGGTGGTTGATGTGTCACTTAGTGCCTTTTAATATACTACATTTCCCCTCATTTTTTCCGTGCCATTTATTTGCTGAAGAAAATATAATCTGCTCACTTCTTGCCAGGACTGGAAAAACAGAGGGGCCCTGGTTTAGAAGCCTGGCTAGGACACAATGGCAGTCACGGTTTTCCTGATCTTCAGGGCAGAGGGTTGGGTCTGGGAAGACGCTGTGTCATTCCTTCCTTCTTTTTTCTATTTAAAAAATTTGCTTTCGTGTACTTCATGTGTACAACTTTTATAATGAAAAATAAAAACGTAAATAGAAACAAAGACCCTTAATCAGATCATGCGCCTTAGTTTTTATTGTCATTGTGGAATGGCTACATATTCCACATTCCATTCATAGGAATTAGGGCTCATCTCTCCACATCACTTTTTGACCCACCTACAACACTCCAGTCCAGGGAACTGTCTCAAACAGGTACATTCCCTCCTTAGCTTTAGTGTGAACTGTGGTGAATCTTGGCAGGATTCCTTGGAAAGGTTGCTCTCCTCTACCCAAGAGGAAAGATTCTTAAACACGTCCCCTCATATTCCCAGGAAACAAAGGCGCCTTGGACCCACTCCATTCAGATCTTACTAGGTTCTCCAGGGAAGAGCAGTAGAAATTGGAGACTCGTGTGTCAACTACCACCTTCACCTCTGGGGATCCCTGCCATCTCCTCTTGTTTTCTATTCAAGAAAGTAGCAGTCCCACCTTGACACTTCTCATCTAACTAGGATCACTAGTGGTGACAGAGGCCGAGGGTAGTCTTCGTGATGGTCTCACCATCTGTTGCTTTCAGTATTGGGTACTTTCCTGAAGCAAAGTTGTATATGGGGATACTGTTTGAAATAATAAACATAAGTACTTGTTATTATTTTTGCAATAAATATTTTACCTTCCAACAGTCACAATGGCCCTAGGATGGGGAAAAGTGTGTATGTCCCCTTGAGATGAAGGATGGCATGATATGAGTGTTAGGTCACTGACTCTTGAATAGAAGAAATAAAAGAAAGTGTTTCCTTCTCAGAAGTGTGGGAAGGGGAGAGAGGGAGAGAGAGAGAGAGAGAGAGAGAGAGAGAGGGAGAGAGAGAGAGAGAAAGAGAGATACAGGAGAAAATCAGTTAGATGTGTGTGTCCTGATATCATCTTCTGAAAAATTCTGTAAGTAGTGGTATTAGATGGATGGGAAAGCTGGGTATAGAGGTGGCATGTGCAACAACACTGGGGCCATTATGACAGTTGGCAGACGAAAGATTTTTTGCAGCTTGTGAAGACACGTCACTCAGAGTGGATAGGGAGAGAACAGACCTATGTCTGCACTCCTGAACCTTCCTCAGTTCCCATTTGCTTTAGAAAAGATCAAGAATATCTCACCAGCAATATGGAAGTGTGCAGAAGGCAGTTGCATGTTTGTTGCTGAGCACACCAGAGTCGCTCTAATGGGGATAAAGGGATGTTGGGGCACGTTGGTCTGCAAAGTGGGGTGTGCACACACACATGAGGTGGGTAAGAAGAGCTATTGAGGTGTCAAAAGGAAACATTAGAAATTCTAAGCATATAAAAATGAAAAAATTTTTAATTAAAAAAATCACATCTTTTCCCATTTCTAATTTTATTGCATGTTTTATGATGATTATTGCATACTAATACAGTGTCAACAGTATGTAATTTGTAAGTTAATATACATATATTGGAGATATGTGCTCAAAATCTTTTATTACTGGTGCATGTATTAGATTCTCAGGCTACTGTAACAAATGACCACAAACTGGGTGGTGAGAACATCAGGAATGTATTTTCTCACATTTCTGGAGGCTAGACATCTGAAGCAAGGTATTGGCAGGGCCGAGCTCCCTCTGAGGCCTCCAGGGCAGGATCCCTCCTTGCCTCTTTCTAGCCTCTGGTGGTTGCGGCAATCCTTGGTGTTCCTTGGCTTGTAGACATTTCACTCCAATCTCTGCCTTCCTCTTCGCATGGTATTTTCTTCCATGTGAGTCTGTGTCTCCATGTGTTCTCTATTTTTTATGAAGACAACAGTCATACTGGATTTAGGGTCCACCCTAATCCAGTATGGCCTTGCCTTAACTAATTACATGTGCAAAGACCTTATTTCCAAATAGAGTCACATTCTGAGGTTTCAGGCAGACATAAATCTTTGGGGGCACACTATTCATCTGAGTGCAGTGTGAAATGAAAAATGATTAGAGACCATTGTTGTGGTAAATATTACACTGGGCACCCTCATTGGAGTCAGCTTTGAGTTGCAACCAAATCTCAGGGGGACCCATAAGTCTAGCAAGAGAACAGTCCAATAAGGAAACAGTATTCACACTGCATAGGCACATAAGCAGAATCCAAAAACAGCACTCAGACTGTGGGCACCTCTGTACTGCCACCATGATATAGCTTAAGCGGAATCCTTTCCACCAATCCTCAGACATAATTTTATAGAGGAGAAGGAGAAATAAGTAGAACTTAGTCTTGACTCAATAAGTGCCTGAAATGAAGCGGCCAAATTGGAAGAGCCTGAAGAATCTTTAATCATGAAATGTAAGTGGTCACCCCCTGTCCGCCATTAGTACCCATTAGAGTGTGTACTGGAAAAGCAGGATTAGTTGTGGAAAACAAAGAAGGCATTTTGTCTTTGCACAACAGAGCCTACTGTATTAAATTTTGAGATTCTGTTAACAGATAGTCTGTGAAAATGGGCCTCCCTCTCAATTTATGGTGTTTATATCCCTCTAGTGGTTTCAAACTTCACCTAAAAACTGGCATCTCCCATATTATATGCATTTTGAATTAGCTTGCAGATAATGGAGGGCAGTGCTATTTAATATTTAAGAGTAAAGTACATAGCTTGGACTTGGAGAGACTTGGTTTAAAATCCTTGTTCTGCCATTTAATAGGGACCTTGCATGTCCCTGCACAAGCTACCTAACCTCTCTGAATCCCAGTTATCTGATCTGGAAAATGGGGGATTATAAACCCTATCACATAGGGTTGTCGTGAGGGTGAAATTATATAATACAAATTTAAATACATGCCCAGAACATAATAGGTTCTTATTTAATGTAAGCTATGACTATGGATTACATTCCTTTCTCATTCAGGAATCTGCCCCAGGATCAGGGGGTGAATCCTGTACCACCTTCAGGGCATCCCAGCAACTTTCCTGGCTGTGCTACTGCACAATTTACCCTTAGCGTAATGTTTTGTCGCACGTGCCCCCTAAGCTTTAGTGGTCTTCATATTTTAAAATAATACCATATCCTTCATTTAAAGATGAGTGAGGCAATATTCTGCTATCGGCTGATTTCCTTGTGGCAGCACCTCACTAACTTGAAAGTCTGTATCATCACTGTCACTGACATCTTTTTCACTAGATGCTCAAAAAGATCCATTCACTCACATATCTAATATTTTTGACTGTTTAATATGCACGAGGTACCATTCTAGGAACCTGGGATACAGCAGTGAACTAAGCAAACAAACAAACAAAATCTTGATCCTATAGAGCTAGCATCCTAGTAAAATAATGATGAGAGGATTGACCCATGGATGGACCCTCTGGCCATAGACTCTGCTGTGATTTCCAGAGAAATCAGACAGGACAGACAAGCTTTTTTCCCCACCTTAGTGGGAATGTGACCAGGTTCATAGTACACTTTCTTATCTATTCTTATATTTAGCAATGATAAGAATCATAATATCTGCTTAGTCCCCCGTGCACTCTACAGAGCAGTTGTACACACTGAACCTCATTTACTGTACCTCATCTTGTTGAGTAGGTATTACCTTGGTTACATCCACTTTACAGTTGATGCAGTTGATGATGTTGAGACTCAGAGAAGTGAAAGGCTTTGTCCACTGTCACACAGCCCAGTGAAAGTGAGGAAGCCAGTCCTTCTGATTCCAAATCCCATTCTTGTAAGTAGTACAAACTGCCCCAACCCATAAGGATTGAGATAGTGGATGATCATAAACCGGAGTGTGCAGGGCAAAGTGGGTGTGTGTGTTTTCACCAAAAGAGAATGTTTATCAAGAGATGAAAGACAACTGCCTTAGTGCAATTAGTGATGCTTCTGCAGCCCTGTGGGCTTCTACCCGCAGCCAAGCAAGTAGTACCAAACCGACGGCCTGCCGGTTGACTCACATGTCCTCCCTTTCCAAGCACCACAGTGTCTGACCCACCTGAGTCTTACTCTCACTGTACAGAGATCTCAGTGGCAGCAAGGTGCCCACTCTTGATCACGTGGGACAGGAAAAGATAGCCATTTCCTACCCATATACTTACTAAGAGATGAGCACCCTCTATAGTCTTCCGGAGCTGGAGTGGGATTAGGGGTAGATATGGAGAAGGAGCTCAGCTGGCACAGCCAGTCCAGGCTTGACTTCTCTGCCTTAAGAGGGAGAAACGACAGGCCAGAAGCTGGGTTTACTACCACCATTGGGGTCCAAAAACCGCTAACATGACTTCTGGCTAGTGATTCCTCCTTCCAATAAAGCAGTACACAGTGGGGTGCAGTGAAAGCGGATAGCTACCTGGGGTGGTAAAAATGATGCATCCCACCACTTCCCCCATTGCTTTTCCATCTCCACTTTGGTGCCAACTGCACTTATGGAACTGTGTTCAGCCTACATGTGGAAACACGGATGCCAATATGGATAGACTGTGGGCTACGTTGAGGAAAACTCTAGCATAGAGGTCTAACTGGGTCCCTGCTGTAGGTACAGCTTCTTCCACTCTCCTGGCATGTCCAATTCTGACAATTTTCTTAAAACTGATAATTCAGAGGCATTTTTTTTTCAAAATCTACTTCCTGGTTTTATTCCCATACAATCTCTTCACTGATCCACACACTTCTTGCCAGAACTAGAGAGCCACGCGGGTCCTGATTAGAAGCGTGGCTGAAGAATATTGGGCTGATGGTTTTCCTGGTGCTTGGGACTTAGGGTCTAGCCTAGACGGCCTCACTCCCAGTTGCTGGAGTTCTGAACCCTACCCTATGGGAGTCTTCCGAGAGAGGGCAGAGGGCTTTGGGGGCATCAGCTACACGGTGAGGGGAAGGAGGAACCATTTCTCCTCCACAGGCAGTATGAGCTAGATGACCAGGGCCCTGTGTTGAGGCCCTCTGCTGCTGACGATCTTCAGAAGTTTTCACTCGATGAGTTTCTTAGTTATAGGTCCCAAGCCTCATATCAAAGGTCAGCATGCCATGGACTGAGGTTTTCTCAGGGACTCAGTCTGATTTTATGGAGCTGGAGGGAGGAAGGGGCTGCCGGGAGACCTCTTGGGGGTTCTGAGGAAATCTTCACTGTGTTGGCAGCTCCGGGTCACAGGGTAGGATTCTCCGGCCTTCCCTTGTCACACTTTTTTCCTTCCAGATAACTGTCTGCTACTTTGCACGATGATCTCCCATTCCCTGTCCTGACATGTAAGTTGCTTGTACTCCTTCAGCACTCCCTGCACACGTGCACTCTGTCTTCTTTCAGGGGGTGGGATTCTTGAGACTAGTGTTTGGAGAGAACAGCAGATATACCTGTTTTCTTTTCACAGCTACATTCCTAGAGGGTCATGCCAGAGGGGCGGGAGGCCTCACAGCAGGGAGAGGAAGAAAGCAGCAAACAATGAACAGAAGGAGCTGAGAAACAAGCTGCCATGTCTCTGGCCTTTGGAGCTATCCAGGCTGGATACCAGGAACCGGGTTCTTCTGTGACCCAGGGCTTCAGAGAGGCTGTAAGTGCCACCTCCTCACAGTAACGGCTGCTCAGGACCTGGAACCGTGTTGCCCACCCTCAACTTTCCCACCTTAACATTTTTGTGGATGATGATGATGATGATGGTAATGATGATGTGTGTGTGTGTGTGTGAAAGAGAAAGAGAGAGAGAGAGAGAAAGCCTGTCAGATCACTAGCTTCACATCTATGTACTCTAGGCCTGGGGAGACTGAAGAACCAGAGGCTTAGAAATGCATCATTAACCTTCCTTCTTTCTCAAAATTTGGGTAGTTTTGGTAGACATAACTTGCTTCTCCTTCTCATGTGTGTGTGTTTGTGTGTATGCGTGCGCCCACATGTGTGTGTGTGTTTGTCTTAATGAGTATACCTTTTTTGTAATGTGGGTTATTTGCTAGGTATCTGTGCATGTGTACATTTCTGGGTGCCGCATCCCCCGCAAAGATTTTCTCTCTCTTTTTGTGGATATATATATGCGGGGTGGTGGTGGTGGGGACGTGTGACTACAAGGTGCTTACGTATTTTTAGATATACTTGCGGGTGTCGCAGTGTATGTGGTGTGTTTCTGGGCTGTACATATGGTGAGTAGGCCAAGTGTACCAGTGTGTACACCTGGGTGTGTGTTTGCCTGCCTGGGAATGTAAGCCTGTAAACACACTCTCAGAAGTGAAGATTGGGCTGACGTCCCATCTGGGAGAGTCTTGACATGTGTGAGGTGGCTGGCTGTGGGTATGAGGGGATGCATGTACACTTTTGGGGAGCAGTTGATGTCCTTATCTATGACTTGAGAGGCAAGGAGGAGTTGTCACCTGCTGGGGAGAAGAGACACTTACTTGATCACTATTGGGGCCCAGAACATGCCTGTCAGAACTTGGTCAATGAGCAGAGAATGAGAGCTGGGGCTGCTGAAACAGGAAGAGATAACAGAGAGGTCAGGAGGGCCAGATGAGCATGGAAAAATAGGAGTAGTCAGACAGGCTTCCAGTACTGGGAACACAGAGCAACCGTGTCAGGAGCAGATTTGAGGGTACTAGAACAGCCCATGGTATGCCGGCTTCTGTAGAGTTGCCTTGGGGACTGGGGTAAGAGGGGCAGCCCATATGAAAGACCAGACATGGGCTGTGGACAATAGGAAGATATGCTGAAGCCAAGGTGCAGAGGAACATGGTGGGAGGGTGGGCCCTAACAGAGAGCAGAAAAGGAAACAGTTTCTGAGGAAAAGGAGACCCCCTGATAGGCTCTGCTGTGCTGCCACCTTCCACTTACCTCAACCCGAGGGTCAAACTTTCATGGACTAGCCCAAGCCAAGCCCTGGGGTCTGTGCCACTGAGAGGTTCACCAGCCTATGGTGATATGTGCATCAACTTTGATGATCAGCCTTGAGACAAAGAGCAGTTCTATCTATCTGACGTTTGTAGGGTCTTATTTTGCTTGTTGTTTCATCTTTCCTTTTGCCCCTTAGTACCATCCTTTGAGGCAAATAATGATTTTGTCCCATATGAACTGAGGAGCAAGGTGATTCCTCCACAACAAGGGTGAGGAGACCAGAGTTCAGGAACAGCCAGATCCTCTGAACTGCCCCGGGTGCACACAGTGAGAGGCAGCTGTGATAAATGTTCTCTCCCCAACTAGGTAGTTCCTCTTCAGCAATGCATTAATATGTGTATGCATGAGAATACGTGTGTGTGTGTGTGTGTGTGTGTGTGTGTGTGTGTGTGTGTGTGTGCTGTAAACTGCCCAGATGAGGGTTTTAGAGCTTCCAACTGCCTGGTGCATTGTCTTGGAGATTGGGGACTTGTTTGCAGATAACCTTGATTAGAGGGAAGGAAGTGAGGGGGACTATTATCCTGAGAGGGGCAGTGTGGGTTTGGCAGAACTGGTTCAGAGTCCACGTTCAAGTACAGGGTTGGGGATCAGGCCATGCCATGCACCGCTGCACAGAATGTAGCTTGGCCCTGGCACTTGGATCCTGGCAACTGTGTGAACTGCTGAGGGCAATATCAACATCACAAGGATCATCATCTTACTTGGAGGCTGCACTGAAGTTCTCTCAGTGGACTTCAAGATTGCTCATTGGAGACTATAGTGAATAGATAGGTCTTGATAGCATTTTGTGTCACCCTTTTGAGACTCCCAGACACAACAACTGTGGGAATCTTTGCCAAGGCAGCTGATGAGGTCACCAGTGATAATAGATGGGGATATGAGTCACAGTACTTGTTTGTATGGATACATGGAAAACTGGTGTCAATGTTTGTGCATGTGTGTGTGTGTGTGTGTGTGTGTGTGTGTAGCATTAAGAATGAATACCTATATATAGTTGTTATTATAATTTTTATCATATTCACTATCATCATTATCACCTTCCTGACTATGCACTGAAAGTATACACACAAATGTTAGCACAGGTAAACTCTGGATGCTGGGATTAAGGCTAAATATTTCCCGAGGTCTTTATACTTTCAGGGCTTGCAGAAATGTGTGCAATGAGCATGAAGCTTTCCCACAGTCATAAAAAGCTACAAAGTAAGTTTGATCTTTCCTTAACTGTCAAGGCCCAGGGGAAGTCTTGACCACTGTGATTCTTCATTTTGAACTCCTGTACTGTTTTGTGTGCACACAATGCTCTTGACACTTCCATGAGCAATTGAATCATTTGGTATTTTTCTCTTCCTTTTACTTGCAATTTCTTGTTATTTAATTTCCCTCATGATAAGAACAGTATTTTGTAATAATTCCCTTGCAATAGAAACTGCTGGTTGAATGTCTCTGATGGGCCAGGCACTGTGCCAGAGTAGGAAGCATGAAACTGCAGTCCGTGGACACTTGCTGCTTCACCAAAGTGTGTTACTGATCTGCGGTAAGTACATAATTTGACAGTTCATGTTTAGAAAGTTCTATAGCATATGGCGAGAGTCTCTATGATGTTTAAAACAATTGGAGCTTGTGTTTTGTGTGTCTTTGCCATTTTCCTTCTTTCTATTAATTCATTTTCCTTGCGTTATACGAATGTATTGATCCGAGAGTGACTGACTTGGGAAAAGACAAATACTCGTCCTTCACCACAGATAGTTTGAGAAGCAGCAGTCTGGGGACTTTGTGAAGATCAGCTGATTTATTTTCCACAACATGTCTATAAAGCAGGATGCATTATGACTGTTATGGAGGTGTATGAGGAGGCTGACACAAGTTAGATGACTTCGACTAGGTCCCCAAGCCATCGTGGTAGACACCTTGGGGTTGGGACCAGCATGTTCCCACTCGGCTTGCATAGTTTACCTCAACTGCTGCTGCTCCATTGGTGCCCAGCACTTGTTTATCTTATCAAAACTTCAGAAGTACTGATTACACAATCCTGACGGCTGCTCTCCACCTCACAGCATCTTATGGGCAATGCTGCCTCAGGACCAGCTCGATGTCAGTCTTTAGTACAGTCGCTGCAGCAGGACTGGGAGCATCTTGGAGGAGCTAGCCTCTGCAAAGAGGAACATAGTTTCAAGCATGTAAACTAGAGTGTTGTTTGAAGGGAAAACAGAGTAAAATGATACTAAATGTCCATTTGTCCTTGATTGTCGTTTCTGGGTGAGGGCTACTGGAGAGGGTAGGAAGTGGGTGTGTGCTTTAGAGGAGTGCATCTATAAAATAGGTCTCCCTCCACATCTGTGTCCCCTATGGCCCCAGTGCCCTCTCTTCTTCCTCTGTTCCTTTATTCTCATGGAGTCTGAACTCATTCTCATTGGCTCAGATCAGCCATAAGATCATTCTTTTCCTGGACCCTGTGACCTGAGACCCAATCCTGTGAAAGCTTTATCTAGCCTCAGGCTTACCCTGCAGATGGGGCCCCACCTCAGGGAGAAGCTCATTCCTTGGGGTCATATCAGATGGGATCTTTTGCCAGACAGGTTTTGTAGGGAGTGGAAAGACGCCAGAATGAAGCCAACTGGAGGAAGACCCACAGAGAGCAAAGAGACCATGAGCCCACACATGCGTGCGTGCGTGTGTGCGTGTGCTTGTCCAAGAGTCTAAAGTATAGTGTCCCAAATGGCACAGTGGCTTTTTAGTTTGATCAGAGTTGTTAATGTCCCCAGGGAGTTACTGTCCTGGCTTGGTCAGACAACAGCCTTCAGGTAGTAAGGATATTCTAAGAGTCAAGGAGAGGGCAGTTCTGTGGTTCTGGGATGTCTGTTCCACTTGGAGCTGGACCAGCCTTCAAAATAGGGGTCTGTTTTAAGCAAGTCAAGATCACAGGGGTTCTGCCACTCAGCCTCAGACTCAGAACAGAGCTCCATCGCTGAAGTAGCAGCGTCATACAGGAAACTGAGGCTGATGCTCTGACATACAGACTGTGGCTATTGTGTGGTCATTTGAAGCAGCGGTGGTTCAGTGGGAAGGCTTGTTACCAATGTAGGGGGCAGCAAGAGTAATTCTACACTGAGACTTGCCAGCAGGTCTGAGCCTATGGTTATCAGACTGTCTTGAGAATCAGACTGTTTGGGCTCAAAAATTTACTCCTCCAATTGTTTGTTAAGTGCCCTTGGCCAGTCCACCTGACCAACTTGTGTAGCACATCTCTAACTTGTAAAATAGGGATCACGATATAACCTCCATCACTGAGTTGTTTGGAGTATTAAAAGTTACTAAGGTGCTCTGAAGTGCACCTGGCACATTATAGATGCTCAACACACAGGGGAGTTCAACAAGGCAGGTGCCTGACCTCAGCTAGAAGAGTTCAGGGCAGCCAGAAAGCCTCGCTGACCTCCACCGCATCCAGTAACGATATGATTTGCAACTCCTTGTGCATGCTCTAGCCCTCCTCTTTATGCAAGGGCCACATAACCTCCTGTCTTCTCAAAGTTACTGCTCCAACAAATCTCCCTGCCTTCCCTGTGCTGTTGATTTCACTCCTCTCCGCTGTGTACTTCCCCATCAGCACAATGCTATTTCTGCCATCTGAAGTAAATCTTCTCATGACTCCCTCTTCCTCCCCCTGATGCTGCCCAATTTCTTTGCTCCCCTTTGCAGCAAAACTCCTTTTAAGACTTGTCTGTACTCACTGACTCCCCCACCTTCCATTCTCTTAAGCCTGTCCAAAGCAGGCTTTATCATCCACTTCTCCAATGAAGCTGCCCTCATCAAGGTCACCAGGGACCTCTGAATTGCTAATTCCAGTGCTCAGTTCTCACTCCTCTTATTTCACCTGGCATCAGCACTTTGAGCGTAGTTGACCACTGGCTCTCCCTTGATACACTTTGCTTCACATGGCTCCCAAGACACTACACTCTCGGTCTATCGCGCTGCTGGCTACTTCTCACTCAGTCTCCTCAACTGGTGCCTCCTCACCTCCTCTTCTCCTTGATCCCTTTATGCTGCAGGTCTCTGTCCATGACCTTCTTCTCTTCTCTACATACACACACTCCTTAGCCAATCTCAAATAGTCTCATGCCCTTCTAATGCCATCTCTACATCTTAGGCACAACCTTTCAGATACATTCCTGACTTCTGTGCAACTGAATTCTGAACAACTGCCTACTCAACTCATATGAGTGTCAGACATCTTAATTCAATATGTCCAGAACTGAATACTTGATACCCTCCCTCACCTATAAAACCTGTTGCAACTAGAGTATTCCCTTTATCTGTTGGCAGCTATCCCACTCTACTACTCGCTTGGGCAAAAAAATCTGGAGTCAGGCTTGACTCCTCTCTGACACTCCATATCTAAACCATCAGGAATTCTGTTAGGTCAACCACAAAGTGTATCCAGAAACTGAGCAGTTCACATCATATCTGCTGTTACCAGGATGATCCAAACCACCATCACCATCTCTAGCCTGACTTACAGCAATAGCTTCCTACCTGGTCTTCCTGCTCCCACCCTTGTTTGTTTTCTCTGTATTCTCAACATAGTAAGTAATCAAAGTGATCCTTTCAGAAGGTAATTCAGATTGTGCTACTCCTCTGCTCAATCCCTTACTGCCTCCCTCCTCCCACCCCCCTCACATTAACTGCAAACAAGAGCCTAGTTCCTTACAATGACCTACTAGGCCTTACATAATGTGGGATTCTGTTCATCTCTCTGACCTTATCTCCAGTTCTTGTCCTTTTTGCTCACTCCATGCCAGCCGCACTGGCCTCTCCATCCTTCTCCAGATGTGCTAGACGCTCCCAGGCCTTTGAGTCTTTGCACTGACTGGTCCTTCTGCCTGAACAATGCTTTCTTGATATATCAGCAAGGCGAACCCCCTCACCTTCTTCATTTCTTTGGTCAACCGTCACCTCCCCAGTGAGGACCACCCTGCCCACCCATTAGTATTGAATTTAGTACTCCCTTTCTTTCTTGGCATTTCCCATCTGCCTTACCCTGTTCTGGTCAGCTTACCACTGCCCCTTCCCCCACCAACCAGAGCACTTATCACCTTCTAGGTCCAGTATAATTTGTTATTTAAAAGGTTTACCTTCTACCCTCCGTTTTTGTACAAGAGAACTCGTGATTTGTTCATATATGTTTCCCAGGTGACTGGCACAAGTAGACCTTTGTAAATACGTGTAGAGTGAGTGAATGGATGAATTATTAGATAATCACAGCATCCAAAATAACGTAGGCCCAGCTATTTTTGAGACTTCACAGGCCGAAAATGAATCAAGGGGCTCCTTGATCAGAGTTACAGGAGAGATTTCAGGCACTTCTCATGTGTTGCCCATTTTGAGAGAACATTTGCAAGGGTGTCGTTTGTCACAGGAACTGAGGCAGAAGTTGACCACTCAAGAAGTGGGCCTGGGCTTCCCTGGTGGCGCAGTGGTTGAGAGTCCGCCTGCCAATGCAGGGGATACGGGTTCGTGCCCTGGTCCGGGAAGATCCCACATGCCGCAGAGCGGCTGGGCCCATGAGCCATGGCTGCTGAGCCTGTGCTTCCGGAGCCTGTGCTCCGCAACGGGAGAGGCCACAACAGTGAGAGGCCCGCGTACCGCAAAGAAGTGGGCCTGATTTTCAGCAACTGTTGGTGGGCTCTCCCTTCCCCTTCAAGTCACCCTGTGTGAGCTTTATGCCTGTTAGGTGATGGGTACAAGCCAAGAGTCCACTTTTCCTCCCAAAACTTGTTCTCCAAGCTCTAGATTGCTCCGGAGTTATTCTTCTTATATAGCTTTGGCTGAGCTGCACAAAGCTCTCCTTTGTGCAAGGGTCCTCACACAGATTTTCAAAGAAATTCCATTAACTCTTTGAGGTTTAACTGTTTCATGACCCACAAGCCCTGGAGGAGCCTTTAAATCAGTCTCAGTACATCGTCATACCAATCACCTTTCTCCACCGCCACCACGACTTCAAAATCATTTCCTTCAGAAAGTTGGAATTCTATGCTTCTGCCAAAGGAAGGAGACAGAGGGATCCTGACTGCTTCCCATCTCACGGGGGTGAATGTGAGCCCAGGCAGAATCCACATCTGTCTTTCACCATGACCGTGGTCTGCTGTGCACCTGGCCGATGAGGCCAGTGCCACAACACTGGGCCCAAGGAGGACACCCTTCAGCCTGTCTTTTTGCATGGGCAGATACCCACTGCTTGCTGCCTGTGTCCTACCCCAGGAACTCTATTCTGCTCAAGTTAAGAAGTCCTCCTGGGCCATTTTGCCTTCCGGGTTGGAAACATCATCAATGAGCAATGTTGCAGGCCCAGAAAGGTTGCTGTTTGGTTGGTCCACTGTGCAACAGCCAGGACCTAGGATTTGAAGATTGATGGAGTGCTCAGGGTGGCGAACTTTATGAGCAACGTGTTGTGATGGGGAAGACATTCTTGTTTTGGAAGAAAATTGTCATTCTACAGATAGCAATGCCTCAAGGATGCCTGGCAATTGGGGCTGCAACAAATGAGAATAAACGGACGCCCACAGCTGCTTAATGGCTTCTTAATCCTACTTTCCCACACCTCCTCACCCCCTCCAGCATGCTCCTTCTCACTTTTACCCTGGGTTGTGGTCAAGTTTGAAGACAAAAGACTTCCCCAAGGCTGGGTGGAGCCCCAGGTGTCCTGGTGATGATGCAGTCTGCCTGTCGTTTTCATGTAACGGTATGGGCTTTAGACTTGGCCTGGGTCATTTCCAGAGCAGTCACTGACCAACCAGGTAACCCCAGCAACTTGCTTCTGGTACCTGACCCTGAGTTTCTTCCTCTGTAAACTTGCCCTAGTGGCTCCTACCTTGTCAGACCGTTGTGAAAGTTAGAGACATGTATGAAAACAGCAGTCAAAGTGCCTGGCACGATTTAGGCACTCAGGAAATGGCAGCTGCCCCTCTTGCTATGCATTGAGGACGTTTGGGCTGTCTACCCCTGAGTTCCCTAAACAGCTGGAGTTTTCTAGAACCCAGAAACTCAATCCACTTCAGTGGCATCTTGGCAACTAAAAGTGCAGCTTTTCCACTCACTTTGTGGAGACTCTGCTGGGGTGGGGCCAGCTTAGGTTGCTGATTTACAAAGCAAGAGGCTCTCAGCTTGTGTCCTATCTGGATACTGCTCAAAGCTGAAAGAATTCATGTAACTGAAACAATGAGTAGTATCTTTTGCCCACCACCTTCTAGAAGCCCCTTTCCCTGCCTGTTCCTCAGCCCTGTCATTCATTTCACAGCCACCGGAAATCCCGCCCTTGTTCAGTGTTCACCTAAGCAAATGAAGATTAACTCTTTGCAGTACCAAGGTAGTGCATTGGGGTGGGGAGGGGTGGGAGACACACTGAACTTCCAGGCCAAGGAGGGAATGAGCCTGGGCCATTGGTTGCTCCCTTGCTGGGCTGGGGAAAGTCACCCAGTCCTTGGCACATCCCTGGGGAGCCTCCTGCCTGAAGCCTTCAGGATTCCAGCAGTCATCTCTTTTACAGTGCAGCTTGCAGTATACTCCCACTCTTCTCTCCCTTTATCCTGGGCACTGCTGATTCCCTGACTGAATTCAGCTTCTTGGCCCATACTTGCAAATAGCCATTTTAGACAACTGGATGATTATTCCCCACCAGAGCCAAAGAAAACCTGGATTCAGACAGGGTTTGGAAGGACATTATTTCTTTCCCTGAGCTAGCTGGAATTTAGCCCCCAGTACAGAGATGCTCAACAAATCTTTGCTCTGCAGGTTCTCCCACTTACTAGTTGACTAACCTGGAGGTGACTGACTTCTATGAGCCCCTTCCTGTAAAAGGGGGAGGGGTTAAAGTCAGCCTTGTTCCCAAAAGGATTTGAGGCTGCAGTTGGGGTTACTGAGAACTGTCCCACTGACTTCTCATGTTTCTTTTGAAGATAGAGACCTTGTGAATACACTGGCAGGCAGAGAAGGACAGCAGGGTGACCTATAGGGAAACACTCTGGATTTGCTGGGAATGGACATGGGGTCTTGTCTAGGATCTGTCACTTGCCACCCCGGTGGCTCTAGACCAGAAAGTCACTCACTAATCTGAACCTCAGATTCATACCTTGTCTACTTCTGGAGCGGGTATCGACAAATATGGCTCCTCCAGGGCCAGAAACATGCCTTCTGATCTTCCACAGCCTCAGTGTCTGTCACACTGCCTGAATCATAGAGGTTCCCACTATTTTCTTGTTTGCTGAATGAATTTGGAGCCGCTGAGGGGTCATGCTTCCCACTTTTGTTTGAAGCCTCCTTTGCCTGCAGGGTGATGTCTATGGTCCCTGGGCCTTTTCCAGAAAGTCATTTGCTAGCTTACCCTGGCCCCAGTGACTTAGCCTGGCACACAGGTGGAAGCAGGGTAAGACTGCCTGGGGAAAAAGAAAGAAGGTGCCCTGGCCACTCTTTTGTGTGTGACAGCTGAGACCCAGGAGGCTAGATGAGGCACCCTCCCTTGGTGATCCCTATTAGGGGACTTTTAGTTCTTACAGTGTTTAGCTCTCGAGATAAGTGTGGTTGGCTTTGGGGGTGGCCAACCTTCTAATGCGTGTTCTCTGCCTGTAGCCGATTTGAATATGAGGGATGACTCCCACCTCTCCAGATGTGCCACAGGGCAAGGTAGAGGATTCAGAAGCCCCTGGTGATAAAATGGATGGGAAGAGCATTGAGCTCCTTGGTACAATGAGGAAAGAAAGTGTAAAAGTTCCTGGAGGTGGGAAGAAACCTGATACCACAAGACTTCATACACCATGGGCCACCATGCCAGGTAGCCCTCTGGACTTAAATACACTGGCTGAAGGAGAGTGTCAAAGTGCTAATTCTGCCCTACCTGCCCCCCACCCCCTACCCCGATACACACACACTTCAAAGCAATTTGTGCACCCTAACAAGACAGTTCTTGAGAGAGGTGCCAGTTTACCTTTCAGTGATACCACAGGTCGACTCCTCTCTCTGGTTCATCCAGGAGGCTCTGCTTTTATGGAACCTTTTTCTTTTCATTATTCCGGGATTATCGTTATTATTAACCACTTTTGTTCTCATTAAAAATAGTCGTAACTCCCGCCCTTTGAGACTCTAGCTCCTGTTCCCCTCTTCCCCACCTCATTCCTTTTTCTCCACTTTCCGCTTGACATGACCCTAATACTTCAGTAAAAAAAATTGTTTCTTCCCTAATGTCCATGCTGCCTTTAGTGCCTCAAGTTACTCCCTTCCCCATCTCCAATATTACTTTCAGACCTCAGGTTGTCACTAACCAAGAATTTTCTGACAGTCCCATCTTTTTAATTTCTGTAGTACCCTACAATGTCCTTTTGCCTGCAACCACCCCTCTCCCCTGACCTCCTCTCAAGCTAATTTAAGTGCATTTTCTATTTCCACAGCACCCTGTGATGCTCCCTTCCCTTTGCCAATGCCCCATCCTCCAAGCTGGATCACGTTTCCAAAAAATACCTAATACACACTATTTTCATAGTATGCTCTGATGCCCCTTTCAAATCCCCTCAACCTTATTTAAGCATCTCTTGGATTTTCATAGCACCCTATGATGCCCTCTTTCCTGTCCCACCCTCCAAGCCAGGTCATATAAGCTTCTCTACATTTTCATGACACCCCATGCTCACTCCCTATTACAGCATTTACCACACTGTCAGTTTACATATTTGTCTCTCTCACATAACCTAGAACATTCTTTAGAGCTGAGCACTGTGTCTGAGGAGTATCCCCAGAACCTAGATTGGTGCCATACACATAAGTGGTGGTCAATAAATGGACAAGGTGTCCTCGTCATTAAGGTTTTATTTTTTTCTATATTCTGCAGTAACTAAGCAAAATCAAGGTAGTTGTCAATTTTCTTTACACAACAGCAGACACAAAGGTTTTCAGAATGGCAAGACATAAAAGAATTCTCCCATCCGTCTCTCACATTTTACTGGTTATTTCAAACTTTTAAGAACAGCCTATTTTACTGATATAAAATATGTATCAGATCACAGAATATGATGCAAAGACTTCATTTTATAACGTTAGCAAAACTGTTTTACTAAATATCAATGATGGAAAAAATATATCTTCTTCAATGGTATTTTAAAACATACTATGACCTTAATCAACACTGTACTAAAATGAATAAAATTTACAATATTCAAAGTAAACGTTCTGTTTCTCAAACAATTAGCACTGATCACAAATACCAAATACAGTGCCCCACTCCCCATTACATTCAACTAAGGACCCAGATGATCTATTCCTTGGGGTACCTTTGAAGCTCTTTCCAATCCCCCTCAAGGGTGTGCTGCATATTTCCCTAAGGGGCAGAATAACCCCTAGCACCTGAATTGAGGATAGCCTCAACTTCTGCATCATCATCAGAATCCCAATCGTAATTACATGGCCAATCCTTGGAGCATCGGTTACGCACCCTTGCCACAAAATGCATGACTTTCAGCTTGCTTGATTCCACGTGTGCTCGAGGTCCCCAGAAGAACTCGTACTCCACAGGACTGCTACGGGGCACCGGCTTATAAATCAGGTACCCTCTGCGCACAAACTCTTCTGTAACGACCTTCTTTGGATCTCCAAAGATGCTGTGCTGCCGGCCAGGCTGCATCCCCAACTTTCCCAGCACTTTCCAGACCAGGGCCTCCTTGGCGCTGTTGCCCATGATGAAGATGAGGGCTAATATAGACATCAGGAGACTTTTCTTGGTGCCTTGAAAATTGCTCCTGGCTACCGAGGGCTTCTGCGCTAGAGCAGTGCTCGAGGCTTCCTCGGGAGTGGTGGATGCCTCCTCTGGAGTGCTTGGGTCTTCCTCTGGGCCGCTCAGGTCGTCCTCGGGGGTGCTCGGGACCAAAGAGGCGGCCATCGGGGTCTCGGAGGTTTCTGAGGCCTGTATCTTACGATTGTTGCGGTTCTCTTCTGCGGCCCTTGCGTTACGGCGACGCCGACTCTTTCGTCCCCGTGGCATATCTTCTGCTAGGGGCACGGAGCCTATAGCAATCCTAGGGAAAGATAACTGTAACCTCTGCAGAAAAAAGCTATCTCCACTTTAAAAAGTGGCCGCCGCTGAAGCCACCAACGTCAATAGAGTCTTTGTAACAAGCGAGACGTTTTCAGCTACAAAGCTAACACCCACGCAAGCCGACTTGCACTAGCAGCCGCCCCCAGCGCTCGCCCCAGCAGCAAAGCACAAGAATGCAGGGCTGAATTGACTCCGCCTCACCTGCCACGCAATCCCCAGACTCCAAAAGGAAGTGGGCGGGTCCTACAGGCACACTTCCGCTGTCAGATAGAAGAACGGACAGGCTTAAGCAGGGGTGGGACTAGGGGAGAAATGACGGCTTGGGATTGGCAAGGACAGAAGTAAGTAAAGAAGAAATAAACACAGGGTTCTTGGGCTTCGCTGGTGGCGCAGTGGTTGCGAGTCCGCTTGTCGATGCGGGGGACACGGGTTCATGTCTCGGTCCGCGAAAATCCCACGTCCCACGGAACGACTGAGCCCGTGAGCCATGGCCGCTGAGTCTGCGCGTCTGTGAGCCTGTGCTCCACAACAGAATAAGCCCACAGCGGTGAGAGGCCCGCGTACCAAACACACACACACACACACACACAAGTATAAATATAGGGTTCCTGCATTTTTCAGTCTAGTACAAGATTGTCTGGCGGGTCTTGGGAAAGAGTGTGTCTCTATTCCCAGACTGGGGGTGTGTTTGAGACCATGGGGGAGGGACAGGAGTATATTCTTAGAAGGAATAAGCTGCTCCCAGCTCTCCTTTCCTGTCTTGGCTTACACAGCACATTCATTCACTCGCCTTGTTTTCAGAAGGTGGCTCTGTGTATACTGATTAATTCCTGGGCCCGCATAAGACCTAGATAAGATGGCTGTGGCCGAAGTGCTGGGTGATGAGAGGAGATGGGACTGCAGAAACGAACAGTGTGCAAGCGGTGCAGAGCCTTTAAAATGTTATATATTCACTACATTACTAAGCAGGGCACTGACTGGATCAGACTTGCATTTGTACAGCCTCACAGAGGAGCAGACTATTGTCTGGCAGGTCATTTAGGAAGCAATTAGAATAAGAAGCAAGAGGGAATGAAAGTGAGCCTTAAGGTGGTTGCCATGGGGATGGAGAGGCAGAAAGACATTTTAAGGGTGATCACTGACAGGCTTTAGAGACTGATTGGATGGAAGTGGTGAATAGGGAGTGGGTGGTAGAGTGCAGGTTGGCTCCAAAGTTTCTTGGCTCCAGTATACCTGAATACCGGATTTATTTTGCTTCTTTCTTTCATTCTGTAATCCGAATATAATTCATAACATACTCTGAACTTTATCCACTCCAGGTCTTGGCTCACTGTTTCCTCTGTGTGAAATGCCTTTCCTCTCATCTCCAATTACCTAAATTCCAACTCTTTGCTCAGAGGCCTCTTCCTCCCAGGAGCTCTTCTTGGTCGGCACAAAAGGGTAATGAGCCCATTTTTGCTCCCCATTTTTTGCTCTCCATAGCAAGCACTCCATATCTTTCTTATGTCATTCCAAAGATACTATTTTGCACAAGTCACTTCACCTCTCTGAACCTCCATTTCCTCATCTATAGAGTGGAGTTAATTAAAGTACTAGTGGTCTCATAGGGTGGTGAGAATTAAATGAGATAATAAATAAAAAGCATGCATCACACAGAAAGCACAGCCTCTGTCTCTAGGTGTTTCAAGCAGTGTGTGAGAGCGGCATTTAATAAATAAATGCACATTGAAGGAATACATGAAATGGAAGATTTTGCGCATGTTTTTATCTGAACTTTTTAAAAAGCAAGTGAATGCTTTATACCTGCTTGGCTGGAAGAGGTGAAATGTTTGTTTGACAGGATTTCAGATTGTAATCCCAAAGAGGGAAGGGGTCCTGTCTCTCCCCTTGATGTCTCCTAGCCCTTGATAGAGTTGGTGGAATAGGGTATGACTACACCTGGTGAATAAGTTCTGGGGTGGGAAAGTGTGTCCTGTTTAGAAAGCAGAATTGCCAGCTGAATCACCCAACAAGGCCCAGTCCTCTGTACATGTGTAGAAAGGGAATACCTGGTTCTGAGGAACTCAATACAAGCATTGAACTCAGACATGGGAACATGAGTTCTGGCCCAGCCCCCGTCATTTACAAGCTCTTGACCTTGATGAGTTTAACCTAACATCTGTGTCCTGTGATTTATCCTCTAAACAAGAAGAAAAGGCTAATCCCTCTTGCCCTGTATGCCAGGTTTCTTGTGAGACTCTCTGCAAATCCAACAGCACGTACCGGCAACCCTGAGTTAGAGCAGGTTCCTCTGAGTTCAGTTGTTTCTTGTTTGTATGTTTTGTGTTTGCTGTTTGGGAATCTGTGTGACTAGAGGATTGCAAAATCACCCATATTGTTTCCAAAAACTTCTCCTTTCTGATGGGACTTTATGGGAATGCAATCCATCAAACTAATTTTCTTCCCAGGGGTTACTTTCTAACTCAAGTTTTCTTTATACCCAGAGCCTACCAAGACCTCCTGTTGGCAAAGCTTCACCATAAACGAACTTGGGGTAGTGTATGCTTGTTGCTGCATTACCTTCTGTCCACCAACCAGCTGACTGAGGAGGGGGTGCCATTTCCCTGTCACTCCATTCATCTTAGTGAACCTTTGCTCCAACCCACAACAAGGATGAGGCAGCTCTGCATAGCACCCGGGAAGATCAGAGCCTATCCTTATGCAGTGTACAACCTAGGGCTGTGGCTCTCAACAGATTTCCTCAAAGGAGTAATCAGGAACAGGCTTTAGGTTGTGAGCTACTCTCAGTGTTCCCAAAAGCTTAATAGAAATCACATTTATGTAAGACAGGCCACAGAGGTTATTAGTCAAGAAACACAGTGTTTTTAATAGCAAGAATATTGCCAGGCATGATAGTAACAGGAGGAAATCATAAAACCTTGCCTTGGGACATTGTGGACCACAGGTCTGTCTAGAGTAAGTAGAACATGACAAAGGAAGGGCAGCTGACTTGTGAGGGCCTGAGAAGTACAAAGAGAGGAGGGAAATTAGCATTGCTGTGGTAGGCTATGTGCCTAAACTACCTCCAAACTGGAATCTTTACAACACCCTTCAATCACCAGTGAAGCTAGAGAGAGATTAACTCTCTTGCCCAAGATCATAGTACTGCTATTGAATGTCAGTATTGGGGCTCACATCTTCAGATTTCTAAGCTCCACCTTCTGCCATCACACACCTCACAGCTGCTCCAACTGAGTGCACATTTGGTGGTTCCAGGAGGCTTAACATGGAAGGGAGTGTTCTTGCTCCCTTGGCATAGGAGCAGAAAGGAAAGAGATGAGAAAAGGGACAGATGTGTAGAAGGGCAAGACAAGGATCCTTACTCACCTTACTAGGTTTTCCATACTTGGCTCTGCCCCTTCCAAGCTGTGTCAAGTCCAGCATGTTATTTAACCTTTCTAAGCCTCAGTTTCTCCATCTGTGAATAAGCATACCATAGTGGTGTTGCGAAGATTAAAGGGAAATATCTCATGCAAGATGAGGTAGGTTGAAAATGTCCCCCAGTTCCCAAAGATGTCCATGCTCCTATCCCCAGAATCTGTGAATAGGCTACCTTATACGGCAAAGGGGAATTTTGCAGGTGTGATTAAGTTCAGGATCTTTAGAGGAGGATTATCCTGGACTATCTGGGTGGGCCCAAGGTAAACAGAGAGTCCCTATAGAAGGGGGACAGTAGAGTTAGATTCAGTGAAAGATGTAAGGATGGAAGCAGAGATCAAAGAGGAGAGAAGATACTACATTGCTGGCCTTGTAGATGGAGGAAGAGGGTATGAGCCCAGGAAAGTAGGGCACCTCTAGAAGCTGAAGAAGACAAGGAAATGGATTCTCCCCTTGAGCCTCCAGGAGGAACACAGACCTGCAGGCACATTTTAGACTTCTGACCCCCAGAACTGTAAAAGATTAAATTTGATTGCCTTAAGCCACTAAGTTCGTGGTAATTTGTTACATCAGCAGAAGGAAACTAATATACAAGTTATATGTGTGCCTCACTCATGGGGAGTGCCTAATGAATAAGAACTGTGACTACCCATTGAGGTGAATTTATATTATTGTCATATTTTCAGTGAAAGTACTGGGAGGAACTGTGGAGGGATACGAGACTGGGCTGCATACCTTGGCAGCAATTCTTATGGGTGTTGATGTACCTTGTTCTTCTCTGGGGCTGTCTACTAACCCCCCTATCCCAGGCACTGTCCTGGTTATATGACCAAGTTTCCTTAGGCATTGCTCTTACCTGAGCAGACATTGCCAAAGCCACCACCTGGTCGTAAGTGCTGCAGGTGGGATAGAGAGGGAAATGAAGGGGTCAATCCACACTACTCCCACCGCTATAACTAATCATCTTTCAGTTGTCTGTAGGCCCTGTTCTGATTCCAGCAAGCACCTCCCAAGGGCACAGAGCACCCTTGGGCCAGTCTCTCCATTTGCAACAAGGTTTGCACAGACTGTGGGCCACTGCTACTTGAACAAGTGAGTCTGACCCTATCTGATGTCCCTCATTCAGGGGCTGGGCTCCTCACTGTTTATGGTCTGTGGAAGAATCATTTCTCTGAAACATTTCACACTGCAGGCATGGACTTATTTTACAGTTTTCAAGAATTAGGATCTTGCAAGGAGTTCTATAGCATGTGCACTCCTACAGTCATGAAACAAAAGCCATGTGATTACTTTTCAGGATCGTTTGCTGGGTTTGAGAATAGAATATTTTTACTGCAAATTAATCACAAACATAGGGACAAGAATAAAATTAATATTACAAACACCTGCATAACCAGTGCCCTGCTGTGTCAAATTTAAAAATTAGGCCCTACCTTGGCCTTACCTTTACATTACAGATATGGTAAAGCCCTCTGTTTACCTCTTCCCAGACCCACACCACTCTCTCCTTCTTCAGTGGCATCTGCTATCATGAATTCAGTAACTATTATACCCAGGACAAGTTGTACATATTTGCTACCTATTTCTATGTTCATACACATTATATAGGATTTTAAAAACATGTTTATGCAAGTTGATAAATGTAGCTCTAGGTCATTTTCATGTTTGTATACTATTTCTTTCAGTATTTGCAATTTATCTTCCTCATGATGACCCAGACTTTTGCAGTTTCTATTTTTCCAGAAAAAACAAACAAACAAACAATGCTCTTATAAGTCTTTGTGTACCTATCCCCTGAGAACACGTGAACATCTCTAGGGTCACCATCTAGGAGTGGACTTACTGGGTGTGTCTGCATGGCTGTGTTTACATAGACCACATGGAATTTATGCTTTGCTTCATTTATAACAATTAGATCCTTCTATATACAGTTTTCACTTCATTCTTTTTGCTAATCAACAATAAAATTTGCTCAACTCATACCTGTAAGGCTTTCATTATAATGGCTGAGTGATGTTCCTTGCAGTGGTTTTACCATAATCTTTTCAGGCATCCATCTGTTGGCCTGGTACTCTGTGTCTCCAAAGTATTTGCCCCCTCTACAAACAATGCGGCAATAACAGTTCAATTATTTGTTTACTAGAATTTTTTTCTTAAATGAGCAGTATATCTAATTGAGTATGAGAGCCAAGTTTATGTTCAGGATTTTTGATGAATGATTAAAATCTTCTACTTCAGTCGAAATCAAGGTGATTTATGACTTTTCCTGAATCCTAAATAATTCTATGATGCATAAGGTTGGTTGAATGTTATCCTGAAGCCACCCAATAGGACATCACTGAATGGTTTCCAGCAAGCGACTGATAAGGTCAGATCAGTGATTTAGCAAAGCCTCTGGCTGCAGTGTGGAGACTGGACTCTGAGGGAGGTGGGAGGGGTGGATGGAAGATGTCATTAAAGGCTATTGCCTTCATCTAGGCTAATGAGAGTGGTGCCTGAAATAGAGTGATGGCAGTGAAGATGGAGAGAAGGGAATGGATACCAGAGCTCATTAGAAGACTGAATCAATAAGCCTTGGGGATTGCTTGGATCTGGGTAGTGAGGGGAAGAAACAGGTTAACTGGGCCTCCCAGTGTTCTGGCTTGGGTAAGTGATGAGACTAGGGATGCCGGAGGAGAAGCGGGTTGGCTGCATTGCTCTTCTCTTAGGTGCCTTGGCCTTTTAGGGGGAGAGGGGATGGCCTTTGTTAGGTTTACTCTCTGGGATCATTGGATTTCAGATGCCTGCAGAAGCCTTGCTAATGCTAAGCCTCTCCCAGCACACAGGGCACAGAATACAGTAGGGTGCAGCCAGTCCTCAGAATTGTGGGAAGACTAGATATCATCCATGGCATTTGTACCTTGGAGAAATTCTCTCCTTAAGCAAGGGTAACTCCATACTGGGTTTCCTACACTTTTCTCAGAATCACAAGTCCCCTCCAAACCCCAAAGTGAGTCCATTAGTTGACCACATCATCACAGGAGTGATGGCACTTCCTAAAATTCACCCTGAGGTTCTGTGGGGTCTTCAGGGTGTCGAATCGCCTCAAGTGACATCAGTGATAATCGGAACAAAAGGTGCCAAGTATCATGCCCATGAAATCTGCCTGTGTGCTCTTGTAAGCCCGAGGTGCCTGCCACTTGTAGACTTTAGGGTCCCTCCTTGGCTACTCCTGGACATGCCCAAACATTTTTCTATGGGGAATCCCCATCCTTCGTGCTTTCTGTTTAAGGGTGGGGATGACTCTGAGGGCGAGGTGGAATATCGCCCTCCAGAAAGTAACCAAGTATGCAGTCACATTAAAGTTCCCCAGCTGTTAACTGAAATGTTGCTTATTCTTAGCCGATTAAGAATTGTTGCATTTCTTTCCTCAACATATATCTTAGCTCTGGCATATTATTATTCATAATGTCAATAATAAGTAACTTCCTTCTGCTATTTTTATTGTGCATTGTCTCACAGTACAAAATAATTGGTCACTCTTATTAGGATGCCCAATGTAGATACGAGGCATCTGAGGCATCTGAGGCCTGATATCAAATCCCTGACAGGTGATGGAGTCAGGATTTTTGACCCACTTCCCTGATTCCACTGATATTTTAATTTTCTCCTCTGAATCATAAATGAGGCCATTCCTATTTCCACACAGCTTCCCTTACAGGGTTTCTTATCGAGATGTATGCAGCATTCTCATTCCTGGCTTTATGCCACCTCCATGCTCCTTATCCAACTATGTCTTGCATGTAGTCATAGGAAGTTCCTCCTAAGAGGGGTCACCACTCACTGTTCACCACCAGACTAAACACTTCAGATGTTGCATCTGGCTCCTTGCTAGCTCACTGGGGCCTGGTGGTCCATAGAAAGTCTTCAAAAAGTGAGACCAGATGGATTGAATGAATGAATGTGGAATTGAGGCAACTTACCTTCCCACCACAGCATCTCTAGCCAGAGCCACAGTGTGCTTGACATTCAGACCCAGGATTTCCCAGGTCCTGAGCTTGTACTGACTAGGGAGTGGAAGACCTTGTGAACTCAGCCCCCCAGTGTGTATGCACACCTGTGTGCACATAGGCATGAAGGTGACCATGCATTCACAGGGGCACACTCACCTCTCGGTTTCTGTCTCTGTGTAAAGTTTCCAACATGGGTCCCTCTGGTTTAAATCATTAACGTAGTAACTGTCTGGTAAGGACTTGGCATACATTATCTCATTTAATCCTCACAACTTTCTTTTTTTTTTTAACATCTTTATGGAGAATAATTGCTTTACAATGGTGTGTTATTTTCGGCTTTATAACAAACTGAATCAGTTATACATATACATATATGCCATTATCTCTTCCCTCTTGTTTCTCCCTCTCTCCCACCCTCCCTATCCCACCCCTCTAGGTTGTCACAAAGCACCGAGCTGATCTCCCTGTGCTATGCGGCTGCTTCCCACTAGCTATCTATTTTATATTTGGTAGTGTATATATGTCCATGCCACTCTCTCACTTTGCCCCAGCTTACCCTTTCCCCTTCCCATCAAGTCCATTCTCTAGTAGGTCTGGGTCTTTATTCCTGTCTTGCCCCTAAGTCCTTCATGTCCTTTTTTTTTTTTTTTAGTTTCCATATATCTGTGTTAGCATGCAGCATTTGTTTTTCTCTTTCTGACATACTTCAATCTGTATGACAGACGCAAGGCCCATCCACCTCACTACAAATAACTAAATTTCGTTTCTTCTTATGGCTGAGTAATATTCCATTGTATATATGTGCCACATCTTCTTTATCCATTCATCTGTCGATGGGCACTTAGGTTGCTTCCATGTCCTGGCTATTGTAAATAGTGCTGCAATGAACGTTTTGGTACATGAATCTTTTTGAATTATGGTTTTCTCAGGGTATATGCCCAGTACTGGGACTGCTGGGTCGTATGGTAATTCTACTTTTAGTATTTTAAGGAACCTCCATAATGTTCTCCATAGTGGCTGTATCAATTTACCTTCCCACCAACATTGCAAGATGGTCCCCTTTTATACACACCCTCTCCAGCATTTATTGTTTGTAGATTTTTTGATGATGGCCATTCTGACCGGTGTGAGATGTTCTCTCATTGTAGTTTTGATTTGCATTTCTCTAATGATTCGTGATGTTGAGCATTCTTTCATGTGTTTGCTGGCAATCTGTATATCTTCTTTGGAGAAATGTCTATTTAGGTCTTCTGCCCAGCTTTGGACTGAGTTGTGGGTTTTTTGATATTCAGCTGCATGAGTTGCTTGTATGTTTTGGAGATTAATTCTTTGTCAGTTGCTTCATTTGCAAATATTTTCTCCTATTCTGATGGCCGTCTTTTCATCTTGTTTATGTTATCCTTTGCTGTGCAAAAGCCTTTAAGTTTCATTAGGTGCCATTTGTTTATTTTTGTTTTTATTTCCATTTCTCTAGGAGGTGGGTCAAAAAAGATATTGCTCTGATATATGTCATGGAGTGTTCTGCAAAGGCTTTCCTCTAAGAGTTTAATAGTATCTTGCCTTATATTTAGGTCTTTATCTTGAATTTTTTGTGTGTATAATGTTAGGGAATGTTCTAATTTCATTCTTTTACATATAGCCGTCCAGTTTTCCCAGCACCACTTACTGAAGAGGCTGTCTTTTCTCCACTGTATATTCGTGCTTCCTTTATCAAAGATAAGGTGACCATATGTGCATGGGTTTATCTCTGGGCTTTCTATTCTGTTCCATTGATCTATATTTCTGTTTCTGTGACAATATCATACTGTCTTGATTAATGTAGCTTTGTAGTATAGTCAGAAGTCAGCCAGCCTGATTCCTTCAGCTCCGTTTTTCTTTCTTAAGATTGCTTTGGCTATTCGGGGTCTTTTGTGTTTCCATACAAATTGTGAGATTTTTTGTTCTATTTCTGTGAAAAAATGCCAGTGGTAGTTTGATAGGGATTGCATTGAATCTGTAGATTGCTTTGGGTAGTAGAGTCATTTTCACAATGTTGACTCTTCCAAGCCAAGAACATGGTACATATCTACATCTATTTGTATCATCATTTTTTTAAACATCTGTATTGGAGTATAATTGCTTTACAATGGTGGGTTACATTCTGCTTTATAAAAAAGTGAATCAGTTATACATAAACATATGTCCGCATATCTCTTCCCTCTTGCATCTCTCTCCCTCCCACCCTCCCTATCCCACCCCTCTAGGTGGTCAGAAAGCACCAAGCTGATCTACCTGTGCTATGCAGCTGCTTCCCACTAGCTATCTATTTTACATTTGGTAGTGTATATATGTCCATGCCACTGTCTCCCTTTGTACCATCTTACTCTTCCCCCTCCCTATATCCTCAAGTCCATTCTCTAGTAAGTCTGCATCTTTATTCCCATCTTTCCCCTAAGTTCTTAATGACCATTATTATTTTTTTATATTCCATATATATCTGTTAGCATACAGTATTTGTTTTTCTCTTTCTGACTTACTTCACTCTGTATTACAGACTCTAGGTCCATCCACCTCACTACAGATAACTCAGTTTTGTTCCTTTTTATGGCTGAGTAATATTTCATTGTATATATATGCCACCTCTTTATCCATTCATCTGTTGATGGAGATGTAGGTTGCTTCCATATCCTGGCTATTGTAAATAGAGCTGCAAGGAATATTTTGGTACATGACTCGTTTTAACTTATGGTTTTCTCAGGTTATATGCCCAATAGTCCAATTGCTGGGTCATACGGTAGTTTTACTTTCTTTATTTTAAGGAACCTCCACACTGTTCTCCATAGTGGCTGTATCAATTTACACTCCCACCAAGAGTGCAAGAGGGTTCCCTTTTCTCCACACCCTCTCCAGCATTTATTGTTTGTAGATGTTTTGATGATGGCCATTCTGACCAGTATGAGTTGATATCTCATTGTATGTTTGATTTGCATTTCTCTTATGATTAATGATGTTGAGCATTCTTTCATGTGTGTATCTTCTTTGGAGAAATATCTATTTATGTCTATTTATGTCTTTTGTCCACTTTTGGATTGGGTTTTTTTTTTTTAATATTGACTTGCATGGGTTGCTTGTATGTTTTGGTGATTAATCCATTGTCAGTTGCTTCATTTGCAAATATTTTCTCCCATTCTGAGGGTTGTTGTTACATCTTCTTTATGGTTTCCTTTGCTGTGCAAAAGATGTTAAATTTCATTAGGTGCCATTTGTTTATTCTTGTTTTTATTTCCATTTCTCTAGGAGGTCAGTCAAAAAGGATCTTGCTGTGATTTATGTCATAGAGTGTTCAGCCTATGTTTTCCTCTAAGAGATTCATGGTGTCTGGCCTTACATTTAGGTCTTTAATTCATTTTGAGTTTATTTTTGTGTATGGTGTTAGGGAGGGTTCTAATTTCATTCTTTTACATGCAGTTTTCCAGTTTGCCCAGAAACACTTATTGAAGAGGCTGTCTTTTCTCCACTGTTCATTCCTGCCTCCTTTATTAAAAATAAGGTGACCATATGTGCGTGGGTTTATAT
This sequence comes from Neophocaena asiaeorientalis asiaeorientalis, assembly GCF_003031525.2. Classification (NCBI taxonomy): domain Eukaryota; kingdom Metazoa; phylum Chordata; class Mammalia; order Artiodactyla; family Phocoenidae; genus Neophocaena; species Neophocaena asiaeorientalis. The sequence continues at coordinate 410,978 of NW_020172726.1, forward strand.
CTGGGCTTTCTATCCTGTTCCATTGATCTAAATTCCTGTTTCTGTACCAGTACCATACTGTCTTGATTACTGTAGCTTTTTAGTATAGTCTGAGGTCAGGGAGCCTGATTCCTCTAGCTCCGATTTTCTTTCTCAAGGTTGTTTGGCTATTCGGGGTCTTTTGTGATTCCATAGAAATTGTGAAACTTTTTGTTCTAGTTCTGTGAAAACTGCCAGTGATAGTTTGACAGGGATTGCATTGAATCCGTAGATTGCTTTGCGTAGTAGAGTCATTTTCACAATGTTGATTCTTCCAATCCAAGAACATGGTATATCTCTCCCTCTATTTGTATCATGTTTAATTGCTTTCACCAGTTTCTTATAATTTTCTGCATACAGGTCTTCTGTCTCCTTAGGTAGGTTTATTCCTAGATATTTTATTGTTTTTTGCAGTGGTAAATGGGACTGTTTTCTTAATTTCACTTTCCGATATTTCATCATTACTATATAGGAATGCAAGAGATTTCTTTGCATTCATTTTGTATCCTGCTAGTTTAGCAAATTCATTGATTAGCCTTAGTGGTTTTCTGGTAGCATCTTTAGGATTCTCTATATATAGTATCATGTCATCTGCAAACAGTGAGAGCTTTACTTCTTCTTTTCTAATTTGGATTCCTTTTATTTCTTTTTCTTCTCTGATTGCTGTGGCTAAAACTTCCAAATCTATGGTGAATAATGGTGGTGAGAGTGGGCAGACTTATCTTGTTTCTGATCTTAGTGGAAATGGTTTCAGTTTTTCACCATTGAGGATGATGTTGGCTGTGGGTTTGTCATATATGGCCTTCATTTTGTTGAGGTAAGTTCCCTCTATGCCTACTTTCTGGAGGATTTTTATCATAAATGGGTGTTGAATTTTTTTGAAAACTTTGCCTGCATCTATTGAGATGATCATATGGTTGTTCTCCTTCAATTTGTTAATATGGTGCATCACATTGATTGATTTGCATACACTGAAGAATCTTTGCATTCCTGGGATAGACCCTACTTGATCATGGTGTATGATCCTTTTAATGAGCTGTTGGATTCTGTTTGCCAGGATTTTGTTGAGGATTTTTGCATCTATGTTCATCAGTGATATTGGCCGGTAGTTTTCTTTCTTTGTGACATGTTTGTCTGGTTTTGTTATCAGGGTGATGGTGGCCACATAGAATGAGTTTAGAAGTGTTCCTCCCTCTGTTATATTTTGGAAGAGTTTGAGAAGGATAGGTGTTAGCTCTTCTCTAAATGTTTGATAGAATTGACTTGTGGAACCAGCTCATCCTGGGTTTTTGTTTGTTGGAAAATTTTTAATCAGAGTTTATATTTCAGTGCTTTTGATTGGTCTGTTCATATGTTCCATTTCTGCCTGGTTCAGTCTCGGAAGGTTGTGCATTTCTAAGAATTTGTCCATTTTTTCCACGATGTCCATTTTATTGGCATATAGTTGCTTGTAGTAATCTCACATGATCCTTTGTATTTCTGCAGTATCAGTTATTACTTCTCCTGTTTCATTTCTAATTCTATTGATTTGAGTCTTCTCCCTTTTTTTCTTGATGAGTCTGTCTAGTGCTTTTTCAATTTTATTTAACTTCTCAAAGACCCAGCTCTTAATTTTATTGATCTCTGCCAAAGTTTCCTTCATTTCCTTTTCATTTATTTGTGATCGGATCTTTATGATTTCTTTCCTTCTGCTAACTTTGGGGGATTTTTGTTCTTCTTTCTTTAATTGCTTAAGGTGTAAGGGATAGGTTGTTTATTTGAGATGTTTCTTATTTCTTAAGTTACGATTGTATTGCTATAACCTTCCCTCTTAGAATGGCTTTCACTGCATCCCATAGGAATTGGGTTGTCATTTTTTCATTTTCATTTGTTTTGAGGTGTCTTTTGATTTCTTCTTTGATTTCTTCAGTGATCTCCTGGTTATTATGTAGTGTATTGTTTAGCCTCCATGTGTTTGTATATTTTACAGATTTTTTCCTGTAATTAATATCTAGTCTCAAAGTGTTGTGGTCGGAAAAAATACTTGATATGATTTTAATTTTCTTAAATTTACCCCAGCTCGATTTGTGACCCAAGTTATGATCTATCCTGGAGAATGTTCCATGAGGACTTTAGAAGAAAGTGTGTTCTGTTGTTTTTGAATGGAATGTCCCATAAATATCAATTATGTCCATCTTGTTTAATGTATCATTTAAAGCTTTTGCTTCCTTATTTATTTTCATTTTGGATGATCTGCCCATTGGTGAAAGTGGGGTGTTACAGCCCCCTACTATTACTGTGTTACTGTAGATTTCCCCTTTGATGGCTGTTAGTATTTGCCTTATGTATTGAGGTGCTCCTATGTTGGGTGCATAAATATTTACAATTGGTAGATCTTCTTCTTGGATTTATCCCTTGATCGTTATGTGGTATCCTTCTTTGTCTTTTGTAATAGTCTTTGTTTAAACTTCTATTTTGTCTGATATGAGAAATGCTACTCCAGCTTCCTTTTGATTTCCATTTGCATTGAATATATTTTTCCATCCCCTCACTTGCAGTCTGTATGTGTCTCTAGGTCTGAAGTGGGTCTCTTGTAGACAGCATATATACAGGTCTTGGTTTTGTATCCATTCAGCCAGTTTATGTCTTTTGATTGGAGCATTTAATCCATTTACATTTCAGGTAATTATCGATATGTATGTTCCTATTACCCTTTTCTTAATTGTTTTGGGTTTGTTATTGTAGGTCTTTTCCTTCTCTTGTGTTTCCTGCCTAGAGAAGTTCCTTTAGTATTTGTTTTAAAAGTGGTTTGGTGGTGCTTAATTCTCATAGAATTTACTTGTCTGTAAAGGTTTTAATTTCTTCGTTGGATCCAAATGAGATCCCTGTGGGGTAGACTAATCTTGGTTGTAGGTTTTTCCCCTTCATCCCTTTAACTATGTCCTGCCACTCCCTTCTGGCTTGCAGAATTTCTGCTGAAAGATGAGCTGTTAACTTTAAGGGGATTCCCTTGTACGTTTTTTGTTTTTTTACCCTTGCTGCTTTTAATATGTTTCCTTTGTATTTATTATTTGATAGTTTGATTAATATGTGTCTTGGCAGGTTTCTCCTTGGATTTATCCTGTATGGGACTCTCTGTGTTTCCTGGACTTGATTAACTATTTCCTTTCCCATCTTAGGGAAATTTTCAACTATAATCTCTTCAAATATTTTCTCAGTCTCTCTCTTTTTCTCTTCTTCTTCTGGGACCCCTGTCATTCGTATATTGGTGCATTTAATATTGTCCCAGAAGTCTCTGAGACTGTCCTCAATTCTTTTCTTTTTTTTTTTTATTCTGCTCTGCAAGAGATATTTTCACTATTTTATCTTCCAGGTCACTTATCCGTTCTTCTGCCTCAGTTATTCTGCTATTTTTCCCTTCTAGAGTATTTTTCATTTCATTTATTGTGTTGTTCATCACTGTTTGTTTGCTCTTTAGTTTTTCTAGGTCCTTGTTAACCGTTTCTTTTATTTTCTCCATTCTATTTCCAGAATTCTGGATCATCTTTATTAACATTATTCTGAATTCTTTCTCAGGTCGACTGCCTATTTTCTCTTTATTTGTTAGATCTGGTGGGTTTTTACCTTGCTCCTTCATCTGCTGTGTGTTTCTCTGTCTTCTCATTTTGCTTAACACTCTGTGTTTAGGGTCTCTTTTTCACAGGCTGTAGATTTGTAGCTTCCGTTGATTTTGGCATCTGCCCCCGGTGGCTAAGCTCTTTCAGTGTGTTGTGTAGGCTTCCTGGTGAAGGGGACTAGTGCCTGTGTTCTGGTGGATGATGCTGGATCTTGTCTTCCTGATGGGCAGGTCCATGTCTCGTGGTGTGTTTTGGGGTGTCTGTGGCCTTATTATGATTTTAGGCAGCTTCTCTGCTAATGGGTGGGTTTGTGTTCCTGTCTTGCTAGTTGTTTGACATGGGGTGTCCAGCAGTGGAGCTTGCTAGTCGTTGAGTGTAGCTGGGTCTTGGCGTTGAGATGGGAATTTCTGGGAGATTTTTGCCGTTTGATATTACATGGTCCCGGGAGGTGTCTTGTGGGCCAATGTCCTGAACTTGGCTCTCCCACCTCACAGTTACAACCCTGATGCCTGGCTGGAGCACCAAAAGCCTGTTATCCACATGGCTCAGAATAAAAGGGAGAAAAAAAGAAAGAAAGAAAAAAGAAGATAAAATAAAATAATTATTTTTAACTATTAAAAAAATGAAAGGAAGAAAGAAGAGAGCAACCAAACCAAAAAACAAATCCACCAATGATAACAAGTGCTAAAAACTATACTAAAAAACCAAATAAAGACAGACAGACAGAACCCTAGGACAAATGGTGGAAGCAAAGCTATACAGACCAAATCACACACAGATGCATACACATACACACTCAGAAAAATAGAAAAAGGGAAAAAAAAATATATATATATTGTTCCTCCCAAATTCCACCTCCTCAATTTGGGATGATTCATTGTCTATTCCGGTATTCCACAGATTCAGGGTACATCAAGTTGATTATGGAGATTTAGTCCGCTGCTCCTGAGGCTGCTGCGAGAGATTTTCCTTTGTCTTCTTTGTTCGCATAGCTCCCAGGGCTTAGCTTTGAATTTGGCCCCGCCTCTGTGTGTAGGTCGACTGAGCACATCTGTTTTTCACTCAGACAGCACGGGGTTAAAGGAGCCGCTGATTCGGTGGCTCTGGCTCACTCAGGCCTTGGGGAGGGATATGTATGTAATGCGGGGTGAGCCTGTGGCGACAGAGGCTGGCATGGCGTTGTTCTAGCCTGAGGGGCGCCGTGTGTTCTCCTGGGGATGTTGTCCCTGGATCACGGGACCCTGGCAGTGCCTTACAACTTTCTTGAATGGTGAGCACTCTCATTCATGTCTGGTAGATGTGGAAACCTGACTCAGGCTCCTTACATAGGTAAGAAGCATGGATACAGAAGAGGAATGGGAGTAGTGTATCTGTAATAATTGGGACCATTTCTTGAACAGCTTCTCTGTGCCAGCCATTTTGCATACACCATTGCACTTAATCCCCACCATAACCCTATAAGGTAGTTACTATTATGCCCATAATTCTGCAGATGAGTCATGCTAGACATAATTGGAATATACAACTTCTCAACGTCAGAGTTAAGTTGTTTGGCCTGGGTTTGAGCCAAGGTTTGTTTGTTATTATAGCCCAAACCCTTATCACAGTACTAGGGCTGAGGTGTGGGAGCAGTCTGAAGGATCAAGGACTGCTTGTGTAAAGGATTGTAAGTAACAGGCAACTGAGGGAATCCCAGGTAAGCATATCCCCACTCCTCACCTCAGAGTGATCAGAATTCTGGACGGATCTTAGGCTGAATCTTACCTGCAGGCCAATTGCACCTATTCCATGGTTACTGGGAGTTAATATTTATGACATTTAGAAGTTTAATAACCTGGATGTTATAAAAAGTGTTTCACTTTCTTTTTACCATATATTCTCAGTTGATGATGGAGGGGATATTTTGCACAGACTTTCCTGCTATATGCAGCCTGTGTTGTTCTAGTCCTTAGTGATCTTGGATAGGGACCCAAAACATTGTTATGAAGAAATACTCCTGGATGAGGCTTATGTAGCCATCAGGGCCAATGTGATGCCATTACCTAAGCAACCACAGAAGCAAAGCATTGGATAGGCAATTAATGGAGAAAAGGGAACCCTCTTGCACTCTTGGTGGGAATGTAAATTGATACAGCCACTATGGAAAACAGTACGGAGGTTCCTTAAAAACTAAAAGTAGAACTACCATGTGACCCAGCAATCCCACTACTGGGCATATACCCTGAGAAAACCATAGTTAAAAAGGAGACATGTACCACAATGTTCATTGCAGCACTATTTACAATAGCCCGGAGATGGAAACAACCTAAGTGTCCATCATCGGATGAATGGATAAAGAAGATGTGGCACATATATACAATGGAATATTAGCCATAAAAAGAAACGAAATTGAGCTATTTGTAATGAGATGGATGGACCTAGAGTCTGTCATACAGAGTGAAGTAAGTCAGAAAGAGAAAAACAAATACCATATGTTAATACATATATATGGAATCTAAAAAAAAAAAATGGCTCTGATTTACCTAGGGGCAGGACAGGAATAAAGACACAGACATAGATATTGTACGTGAGGACATGGGGTGGGGGAAGCGTAAGCTGGAACGAAGTGAGCGAGTAGCATGGACATATATACACTACCAAATGTAAAATAGATAGCTAGTGGAAAGCAGCTGCTTCGCACAGGGAGATCAGCTCGGTGCTTTGTGACCACCTAGAGGGGTGGAATGGGGAGTGTTGGAGGGAGATGCAAGTGGGAGGGTATATGGTGATATATCTATACATATAGCTGATTTATTTTGTTATATAGCAGAAACTAATACAACATTGCAAAGCAATTATACTCCAATAAAGATGTTTTAAAAACTGTGTTATGCATTGCACAAAAGGCAATAGGAAAAAATCAAGAGTCTTTCAAGCTAAAAGTCTAAAAGTAAAGTTATGGAGTTTTAAATAGGTGAGTGAATCATATCTGACTCTTACTTTTCTTTACTAAAAGTAAAGTTATGGAGTTTTAAACAGGTGAGTGAATCATATCTGACTCTTAAACTTTTCTCTGTTCATGAAGTAGGGAATTATTTGGTTTAGGGGTGCCTAATAATAAGACATAGTATTGATTAGGATTTTTTTGCAGTAGTTCAGGTATATAAGAATGAGGTAGATTATGATGCTATTACAAATACCTCTCAAATCTCAGTGTCTTTAAACACTATACAAGTGTTTTTATGCTCACATTATATGTCCACTTTTAGTGGGAACAGTGGTATTTCCCACATTGTTCTCACTCAAGGTCCTTTGCTGAGAGAACCTCACTAGTGTAACTTTGCAGGTCACTGTGTTAGGAAGAAAAGGAATGTGATACATAATTCCCCCTCTCTGAAAGACTTTTCTCCAGAAGTGGCACAAATCACTTTTGCTCATATTTCATTGGAAATTAGTTTGTGTTACCATCCTTAATTTTAAGTGGCTACTGAGGTACAATTCTGTCAGGTTCAGGATGTAGGAGAGTCAAATGTATTTAGTGGACAGAACTTTCATCTACTAGTCAGGCAATAGAGGATGATATCTTGTGTAGCTGATTATTTAGGTGTTTCAACACTGTTGATAATAGTTTTTCCTCCATACATCGCTTTCAGCTGTCCTCTACTGTGTCCTCTTTTCAATCTCTGAATTACTTCTTTGGTGGTTTCATTTTTTTAATTTAAATGTAATTGACATATATCATTGTGTAAGTTTAAGGTGTACAATATGTTTGATTTGACACAATTCTATATTGCAATATTGTACATACATTTATATATTGAAATATATGATTACAATTATATGCTGTTATCTAACACTTCTTTCCCATAATATAATTATCATTCCCTTTTTGATGTGGGGACTTAGGATCTATTCTTTAAAAGTGTGCAGCCAAGATGGCAGCTAGGAGAACCATGAGCTCACCTCCTCCTACGAACACACCAAAATTACAACTATTTACAGAGCAAGGATTAATGATTAAGCCTGGAATCTAGCAGAAAAGATCTACAACTAAATATATAAAGAAGGAACCACAGTGAAATGGGAGGAAGGTAGGGGTTGTGGTATAGTCAAGACCCACAAATGAGAGGATAATTAAAATTACAAATGTTCTCCCCAAGGATTGAGGGTTCTGAGCTCCACATTGAGTACCCCAGCCCAGGGGCCTTGCACCAAGAAGATGAACGCCCAGGACATTTGCATTTGAAGGCCAGTGGAGCTTACTTTTGGAAGATCCACAGGGTTATGGCAAAAATAGACTCCACTCTTAAAGCGCACACACAAAATCTCACATGCTTCAGGAGCCAGAGAAGAAGCAGTAATTTGAAAGATCCTGAATCAGTCCCACCTGCTGATCTTAGAAAGCCTCCCAGAGAGGCAGCAGGTCACCCTGGGGACATAGACACTGGTGGCAGCCAATTTTGGGAGCTCGTTGTTCCACAGGAATGCTGGGGCTAGCAAGGGCCATTTTGAGCTCCTTTAGCTTATTAGCACTGGAACCTGGCCCCACCTACCAGCTTGTTTGCATCAGTACTGGGATGCCTCAGACCAAGCAACTAGCCAGGAGGGAACACAGCCTCACTCACCTGCAGGCCTGCTGCCTTAAGATCCTCTGATCCCTCAGCTGAATGGGACATGGTCCTGTTCATCTGGGAGCTCAGAAACTAGCCCTGCACACCAACACTAGCCCTGAGACCAGTCTCAGCCATTAGTGGGAAGGCACCAGACCCAGGATACCCTGGGCCAAGGCCCAATCCAGCAGCAGGTCAATACCAACTCTGGGACACCTTGAGCCCCTCAGCCAGCTGCCCTGCTATCTGACCCCACCCATCAGAGGACCAATACAAGCTTTGGGACACCCCAGACCCCTCAGCCAGCTGTTTCAACAACTGGCAACACCCAACAGCATGACAACACCAGCTTTGGGACTTCAGAATCCGAAAGACAGAGACCCTGGGACATGGCTCAGTCCACCAGTAAGAAAGTGCTATCCTCAGGACCCCCTAGGCTGCCCACCAACAGGCTGACACTAGCTCCAAGATACCCTGGCCCAATTCAGACATCCGGAGATCAAGACCCATCCACCCATGGAATGATATCAGCTTTGGGACACCCCAGATCATGCAGCCAGCCATGTCATGAAGCAGACACACCCACTAACAGGCCAGCCTTAGGTCCAGGATCCCCAGTCCCACAACCACCCAATCCAGAACCCAGCTGTGCTCACCTGTGGACAAGCATTAGCCCTGGAGTTTCCCAGGGCTCCCCAGCAGCTGCCTTATGATCTGGGTCTTCCTGCCAGTGACCAGCAGCCTTTGCACAATTCAGGGCCTGACAACCACCCAGACCAGGGGCCAACCATGCATACCAGAGTGCCCACAATTGTCCTCCCACTACAACAGAATGGCCCACATGGCCCACATAGAGGACCCCTAGAGCATAAAATTCTGATGACCAGAAGGGAGTGCACTGCTAAGATACATAGGATGTTTCCTAAAAAAGGTCACTTCTCCAATATCAGAAAAGTAACCAACCTACTGAATACATAGACATAAAAACAGCAAATTTAGAAAAAAGAGGCAACAGAGTAATATGATCCAAATGAAGGAAAAAGATAAAACCCCAGTAGAAGAACTAAGTGAAGTGGAGATAATCAATCTGCCTCATAAAGAGTTCAAGCTAGTGATTATAAAGATGCTGAAAAAACTCAGGAGTAGAATGGAGGAATGCAGTGAAAGTTCAATAAAAAATTAGAATATATAAAGAAGGACAAAACAGAGCTGAAAAATACAATAACTGCAATAAAAAAATATGCTAGGAGGAATCAACAGTAGATTAGATGATAGAGAGGACTGTATTAGTGAACTGAGAAAAAACAGTGGAAATCACTCAAGCTGAAGATAAAGAAAAAGAAAAAAAAAGAATTTAAAAAATAAGGATGGTTTAAGAGACCTTTGGGACAATATCAAGCATACTAACATTTGCATTATAGGGGTCCCAGAATGAGAATAGAGAAAGAAAGGGGCATGAAGCATTTGAAGACATATAGCTGAAAATTTCCCTAACCTGAGAAAGGAAACAGACATCAATGTCCAGGAAGCACAGAGAGTCAACCCAAAGGGGACCACACATTAAAATGGAATAAATAAAAGATAAAGAGATAATATTAAAAGCAGCAAGAGGAAAAGCATGTTACATTCAAGGGAACTCCCATAAAGCTCTCACCTGTCTTTTCAGAAAAATTCTGGAGACCAGAAGGGAATGGCACAATATATTTAAAGTGATCAAAGGGAAAAACCTACAAGCTAGAACACTCTACCCAGCAAGGCTATCATTCACATTTGAAGGAAAGATCAAGTTTTACAGACAAGAAAAGCTGAAAGAGTTCAGCACCACAAAACCAGCTTTACAAGAAATTTTAGAGACTTCTCTAAGCAAAAACAAAAAGGCCACAACTAGAAATATGAAAATTACAAAAGGAAAAAGCTCATTGCTAAAGGCAAATATACAATAAAGGTAGTAAATTAGCTAGTAGGCAGGTAAAACACAAAAGTAGTAAAATCATCTATTGATATTCACAATAAGTAAAGATACACAAAACGAAAAATGTAAAATATGTCCAAAATAGTAAAATGCAGAGTTGTTAAAATGTGTTTGATCTTAAGAGATCACCAACTTAGAATAATGATATATAGCTATATGTAAACCCCATGGTAACCATACACCAAAAATCTATAATAGATACACACACAAAAAAAAGAGAGAAAGGAACAAACAAAACACTAAAGATAGTCATCAAATCACAAGGGAAGAGAGTAAAAGAAGAAAGGAACAAGAAGGAACTGCAAAAACAACCCCAAAACAGTTAACAAGGTGGCAATAAGTACATAACTATAAATAATTACTTTAAGTGTACATGGACTAAATGCTCCCATCAAAAAACATAGAATGGTTGAACTGATTAAAATATATATATGCTGCCTACAAGAGACTCCTTTCAGATCTAAGGACAGACATGGACTGAAAGTGAAGGGATGGAAAAAGTACTCCATGCAAATAGAAACAAAAAGAAAGCTGGTGTAGCAATAATATCAGACAAAATAGACCTCAAAACAAAGGCTGTAACAAGAGACAAAGATGGACATAACATAATAATCAAGGGATCAATCCAAGAAGAAGATATATATGCACCTAACTTAGGTGCACCTAAATATGTAAAGCAAATATTAAGATATTGCAACAATACCACAGAAATACAAATGATCATAAGAAATTACCATGAAAATTATATGGCAATAAAATGGCCAACCAAGAAAAAAATGGACAAATTCATAGAAATGTACAGTCTCCCAAGATTGACCTGGAATAAATAGAAAATATGAACAAAACAAGTACCAGTAATGAAATTAAGTCAGTAATAAAACCGTTACCAACAAACCAAAGTCCAGGGACAGATGGCTTCACAGATGAATTCTATGGAACATTTAGAAAAGAGTTAACACTGATCCTTCTCAAACTATTCCAAAAAATTCCTGGGGGAAATGTGAGAAATGCTTATGATCTAATTATACAAGGGCAGCATCACCCTGATACCAAAACCAGACAGAGATATGACCAAAAAAATAAAATAAAATTACAAGCCAATGTCTCCGATAAACATAGATGTAAAAATCCTCAACAAAATATTAGCAAATTGAATTCAACAGTACATTAAAAGGACAATACACCATTATCAAGTAGGATATATCCCAGGGATGCAAGTGTGGTTTAAAATCCGCATATAAATCAATGTGATACACCAGATTAACAAATTGAAGCCTGAAAACCATATGATTAGCTCAATAGAGCTAGAAAAATCTTTTGAAAAAATTCAACATTCAAAGGGGGTAAGGAGGGAAAAGATCTCAACATAATAAAGGTCATATATGTCAAACCCACAGCTAACATCATACTCAATGGTAAGAAGCTGAAATCATTTCCTCTAAGATCTGGAGCATTAAAAGTATACCCTATGTTTCTTCAACACAGTATTGGAAGTCTTAGCCACAGCAATCAGACAAAAAAAGAATAAAATGAATCCAAATTGGAAAGGAAGAAGTAGGACTGTCACTGTTTGCCGATGACATGATACTATACATAGAAAATCATTAAGATACCACCAAAACCTACTAGAAGTCATCAATGAATTTGGTAAATTTGCAGGACCGAAAAGTAATATACAGAAATCTCTTGCATTTCTATACACTAACAACAAACTATCAGAAAGAGGAATTAGGAAAACAACCCTACTTACAATCACATCTAAAAGAATAAAATACCTAGGAATAAATCTAACTGCAGAGATAAAAGGCTTGTTCTTGGAAAACTATTATACACTGATGTGATAAGTTGAAGACGACACAGACAGATGGAAAGATATACTGTGTTTATTCACTGGAAGAATTAATATGTTAAAATGGCCATACTACCCAAGGCATTCTACAGATTAAATGCAATCCCAATCAAAATAGCAATTTTCACAGAACTAGAACAGATAATTCTAAAATTTGTATGGAAGCACAAAAGACCCTAAGAGTCAAAACAATCTTGAGAAAGAAGAACAAAGTTGGAGGAATCATGTGCCATGATTTCAAACTATACTACAAAGCTACAGTAATCAAAACCGTATGGTACTGGCACAAAATCAGACACTTAGATCAATGAAACAGAATAGAAAGCACAGAAATGAACCCACACTTATATGGGCAATTAATCTATGACAAAGGAGGCAGGAATTTAAAATGGGGGAAAGACTGCCTGTTCAATAAATTGTGTTGGCAAAATTGGACAACTACAACTACATGCAAAAGAATCAAACTGGAAAACTCTCTCACACCATGCACAAAAATAAATTGAGTAAAAACTTAAATGTAAGACCTCAAACCATAAAATTTCTAGAAGAAAACATATGCAATATACGCTTTGATATTAGTCTTAGTATTTTTTGGATGCATCTCTTCAGGCAAAGGAAACAAAAGTAAAAATAAATACATGGGACTACATCAAATGAAAAAGCTCTCGCACAGTGAAGTAAACTATAAACAAAAATGAAAATCCTGCCAATTGAATGGGAGAATATATTTGCAAACAATATATCTGATAAGGGGTTAATATCTAAAGTATAAGAACTCATATAATTCAACATTTTTTAAAAACTTGATTGAAAATGTGTAGAGGATCTAAATAGACATTTTCCAAAGAAGACATACGAATAGCCTACAGGCACATGAAAAAATACTCAACATCAGTAATCATCAAGAAATGCAAATGAAAACCACAGTGAGATATCATGTCACACCTGTCAGAATGGCTATTATCAGATGAATGGATAAAGAAGATGTGGCACATATATACAATGGAATATTACTCAGCCATAAGAAGAAATGAAATTGAGTTATTTGTAGTGAGGTGGATGGACCTAGAGACTGTCATACAGAGTGAAGTAAGTCAGAACGAGAAAAACAAATACTGTATGCTAACACATATATATGGAATCTAAAGGGAAAAAAATGGTTCTGAAGAACCTAAGGTCAGGACAGGAATAAAGATGCAGACATAGAGAATGGACTTGAGGACATGGGGAGGGGGAAGGGTAAGCTGGGACGAAGTGAGAGAGTGGCATTGACATATATACACTACCAAATGTAAAATAGCTAGTGTGAAGCAGCTGCATAGCACAGGGAGATCAGCTCGGTGCTTTGTGTCCAACTAGAGGGGTGGGATAGGGAGAGTGGGAAGGAGACGCAAAAGGGAAGAGGTATGCGGATATATGTATACATATAGCTGATTAACTTTGTTATACAGCAGAAACTAACACACAATTGTAAAGCAATTATACTCCAATAAAGATGTTAAAAAAAATTTAAAAAAAAAAGAATGGCTTTTATCAAAAAGACAAGAAAAAGTCTTGGTGAGGATGTGGATAGAAGGTACCTTTGTGCACTGTTGGTGGGAATGTTCATTGGTGCAGCCACTATGGAGATTCCTCAGAAAAATTAAAAATAGACCTACCATATAACCCAGTAATTCCATTCCTGGATATTTATCTGAAAAAAACAAAAACACTAATTAGAAAAGATATATTCACCTCTATGTTCATTGCAGCATTATTCACAATAGCCAAGATATGGACGCAACCTAAGTGCCCATCGATAGATGATCAGATAAAGAAGATGTGGTACATATATACAATGGAATATTACTTGGCCATAAAAAAGAATGAAAT
>NW_020172726.1:425320-431689 GCF_003031525.2 Neophocaena asiaeorientalis asiaeorientalis
TATATATATATATGAATATTACTCAGCCATAAAAAATAATAAAATCTTGCCATTTGAGACAACACAAATGGACCTAGAACGTATTATGTTAAGTGAAATAAGTCAGATAAACACAAATACTGTATGATTTCATTTATATGTGCAATCTAAAATCAAAACAAGTGAACAAACATAAACAGTTATAGATACAGAGAAAAAACAAAACAGGTGTTTTCCTGAGAGGATGGGTGGTAGGAGAAAAGAAATGGGTGAAGGAGATAAAGAGGTACAAACTTCCAGTTGCAAAATAGAGTCACCAGTATGAAATGTATCGTGTGGGGAATATAGTCAATAATTATGTAATATGTTTTAATGGTGACCAATGCTATGTAGACTTATCTTGGTGATCATTTTGAAATGTATAGAAATTTCGAATCACTATATCTTGTAACAGAAACTAACACAGTGTTGTCGGTCAATTATACTTCAAAGAAAACCTCATGGGAAAAGCGATCAGAATTTTGGTTATCGGAAGGCAGTCAGAAGGGTACAGCCTTCCAGTTTTAAGTTAACTAAGTACTAGGGATATAATGTACAACATGATAAATATAATTAACACTGGTCTAGGTTATATATGAAAGTTTTTAAGGGAATAAATCCTAAGAGTATTCATCACAGGGAATTCTATTTCTTTAACTTTTGTCTATATGAGATGATGTATGTTCACTAAACTTATTGTAATAATCATTTCAGGATATATTAAGTCAAATCATTATGCTGTACACCTTAAACTTATACAGTGTTGTATGTCAATTATATCTCAATAAAACTGGAAGAAAGAAAAAACAAAACAAGACGAAAACAAAGAAAAAATAGCAATGGAGTGGTAGAGACTTTCCCATAAGAATAGACGTTGCTGGAATTCATCACCATTAGACCTGCCTTACAAAAACAGGCTGAAACGAGTTCTTCAAGTTGAAATTGAAGGATCCTAGCCAGTATCGTGAAAAATGAAAATATAAAACACACTGGTAAAGGTAAGTATTTAGTTAACTTCAGATATCCTAAACTGTAATGTGGTGGTGTGTTAATCACTTAATTCTAGGATAAGTGTTAAAGTACAAAGGTATTAAAAATAGCTATAGTTAAAATAATTTGTTAATGGATACAAAATATAAAAAGGTATAAATTGTGACATTAAAAACAAAATATGGGAGGGGAGAAGAGTGTAACGTTTTTGTATATGATGGAAGCAACTTATTATCAGCTTAAAAGAGATTATTATAATTATAAGGTGTTTGATATATGCGTCAAGGTAATCACAAAGCAAAGTATAGTAGATACACAAAAGTTAAAGGGAAATAAATCAAAATTGTATTATGCAAAATTATCAATTTGAAAAGGAAGACAGCAAGAGTGGAAGAATGGAACAAGGGAACTACAAAACAAGATGGCATTAGTAAACCCTTACATATAAAATAATAACTTTAAATGTAAATAAATTAAATGCTTAAATTAAAAGTCATAGCATGGTTGAATGGAAAAAAAAGGCCCGAATCCACTGCCTTTGAGAGACTCATGTAAGCTTTAAAGGCACACATACTCTGAAAGTGAAGGGATGAAAAAAGATATTCCATGCAGAAAGAAACCAAAAGAGAGAAGGGATAGCTATACTTTTATCAGAAAAAACAGACTTTAAGTAAAATACTATAACAAAAAACAAAGTTTGTTATATACATTAAGTCCCCTACACATGAAATGTCAAGTTGCAAACTTTCAAAGATGTGAACGTGTGTTCCATCAACATCAGGTGTGAGTGAAATTGCAGTTTACCCTCCATCTCCTATTGCTGATGATCCTTCAGCTTTACCATCTCCCACCTTGCCTCCCTCCTCCAGTCAGTAACTCTTCTTGCCTGTTCACTAAATGCCAGGCCCTGTATGCCAGTTGTTGTACTGTACTACTGTACTTTTCAAGGTACTGTACTGTAAGATTAAAACTGGTTTATTTATCTTTTGTGTTTGTGTTTTTATTTGTGTGAAAATTATTATAAACCTATTACAGTACAGTACTATATAGCGGATTGTGTTTGTTGGGTACCTAGGCTAACTTTGTTGGGCTTACAAATGCACCCTTATAATGGACTTACAAATGCACCCTCATAATGGAACTCATTCATATGTAGGGGACTTACTGTAATGATAAAAGGGTCAATTCATCAAAATAAAATAACAACTGCAAACACATATGCACCAAAATTTGGAACACTTAAGTATATTAAGGAAATACTTGGGAATTCCCTAGTAGTTCAGTGGTTAGGACTTGACACTCTCACTGATGGGGCTCTAGTAGGGGAACTAAGAACTGAGATCCTGCAAGCTGCACCACAGCGTGACCAAAAAAAAGAAAAAAAAAGAAAAAAAGGAAAGATATACCACCACCTAAGAAGGGGGAACTAGACAATGATACAATAATAGTAGGGAACTTCAATACTCCACTTTCAAGAATAGATAAATCATCCATACAGAAAATCAATAAATAAACATGGTACTTGAACTATACTTTAGACCAAATGGACTTTACATAAATATAGACAATATAACATCCAATAGTACCACAACACACATTCAAGCACACACAGAAAATTCTCCAAAATAGATATGTTAGGTCACAAAACAGGCTTAGCAAACTGAAAAAGATTAAAACCATACCAAGCATCTTTTTTTTACCACAATGCTATGAAATCAGAATTCAATGACCAGAGGAAAACTGAAAAAATCAGAAATATGGGGAATCAACACACTCCTGATCACCCAATGAGTAAAATCACAAACCTATAGGGAAATCAAAAAATATCTTCAAACAAATGTAAATGGACAAACACACCAAAACTCATAAGATAAAGCAAAAAACATTCTGAAAGAAACATTTATAGTGATAACTACATATACAAGAAAATAGAAATAACTCAAAGAGCAATCTAACTTTAAAAAAAATTTTATTGGAGTATAGTTGATTTACAATGTGTTAGTTTCAGGTGTACAGCAAAGTGAATCACTTATACATATATCCACTCTTTTTTAGATTATTTTCTCATATAGGCCATTACAGAGTACTGAGTAGAGTTCTCTGTTCTATACAGTAGGTCCTTATTAGTTATCTATTTCCTATATAGTAGTGTGTATATGTCAATCTCAATCTTCCAATTTATCCCTTTCCCACCCCTTACACCCTGGCAAACAGTTTATTTTCTACATCTGTAACTCTATTTCTGTTTTATAGATAAGTTCATTTGCACCCTTTATATTTTTTAGATTCCACATACAAATTATATCATATGATATTTGTCTTTCTCTGTCTGACTTACTTCATTCAGTATGACAATATCTAGGTTCATCCATGTTGCTGCAAATGACATTATTTCATCCCTTTTTATGGCTGAGTAATATTCCATTGTATATATGTACCACATCATCTTTATCCATTCCTCTGTTGATAGGCATTTAGGTTGTTTCCATGTCATCATTACTGTAAATAATGCTGCAGTGAATATTGGAGGGTATATAACTTTTTGAAACATGTTTTTTTTCTAGCTATATGCCCAGGAGTGAGAATGCTGAATCATTCTGTAGCTCTAGTTTTAGTTTTTAAAGGAACCTCCATACTGTTCTCCATACTGACTGTACGAGTATACATTCCTACAAACAGAGTAGGAGGGTTCCCTTTCCTCCACACCTTCTCCAGGATTTATTGTTTGTAGAATTTTGATGATGGCCATTCTGGTTAGCATGGAGGTGATACCTCATTGCAGTTTTGATTTGCACTTCTCTAATAATTAGTGATGTTAAGCATATTTTCATGTGTTTTTGGCCACCTGTAAGTCTTCTTTGGAGAAATGTCTATTTAGAGCTTCCACCATTTTTTGATTGGGTATTTTTTTTCTTCATATTGAGCTGCATGAGTTGTTCATATATTTTGGAGATTAATCCTTTGCCGGTTACTTTTTTAAAAATAATTTCTCCCATTCTGAGGGCTGTTTTTTGTCTTGTTTATGGATTCCTTTGATATGCAAAAGCCTTTAAGTTTCATTAGGTCATATTTATTTATTTTTGTTTTAATTTCCATTTCTCTAGGAGGTGGGTCAAACAGGATCTGGCTGTGACTTATGTCATAGAGAGTTCTGCCTATGTTTACCTCTAAGAGTTTTATAGTGTCTGGCTTTACATTTAGGTCTTTAATCCACTTTGAGTTTATTTTTGTATATGGTGTTAGGGAGTGTCCTAATTTCATTCTTTTCCATACAGCTGTCCAGTTTTCCCAGCACCACTTATTGAAGAGGCTGTCTTTTCTCCATTGTATATTATTGCCCCCTTTATCAAAGACAAGGTGACCATATGTGCATGGGTTTATCTCTGGGCTTTCTATTCTGTTCCATTGATCTATATTTCTGTTCTCATGACAGTACCATACTGTGTTGATTATTGTAGCTTTGTAGCATAGTCTGAAGTCCAGGAGCCTGATTCCTCCAGCTCCGTTTTTCTTTCTCAAGATTGCTTTGGCTATTCGGGGTCTCAGGTGTCTCCATGCAAATTGTGAAATTTTCAGTTCTACTTCTGTGAAAAATGCTATTGGGAGTTTGATAGGGATTGCATTGAATCTGTAGATTGCTTTGGGTAATAGAGTCATTTTCACAGTGTTGATTCTTCCAATCCAAGAACATAGTATATCTCTCCAACTGTTTGCATCATCTTTAATTTATTTCATCAGTATCTTATTGTTTTCTGCATACAGGTCTTTTTTCTCCTTAGGTAGGTTTATTCCTAGGTATTTTATTCTTTTTGTTGCAATGGTAAATGGGAGTGTTTCCTTAATTTCTCTTTCAGATTTTTCATCAATAGTGTACATGAATGCAAGAGATTTTTGTTCATTAATTTTGTATCCTGCTACTTTACCAAATTCATTGATTAGCTCTAGTAGTTGTTTGGTAGACTCTTTAGGATTCTCTATGTATAGTATCATGTCATCTGCAAACAGTGACAGCTTTACTTCTTTTTTTCCAATTTGGGTTCCTTTTATTTCTTTTTCTTCTCTAATTGCTGTGGCTAAAACTTCCAAAACTATGTTGAATAATAATGGTAAGAGTGGGCAACCTTGTCTTGTTCCTGATCTTAGAGGAAATGGTTTCAGTTTTCCACCATTGAGAACAATGTCGGTTCTGGGTTTGTCATATATGGCCTTTATTATGTTGAAGTAAGTTCCCTCTAGGCCTACTATCTGGAGGGTTTTTATCATAAATGGGTGTTGAATTTTTTCGAAAGGTTCTTCTGCATCTATTGAGATGGTCGAATATTTTTTCTCCTTCAACTTGTTAATATGGGTTATCATGTTGATTGATTTGTGTATATTGAAGAATCCTTGCATTCCTCGAGTAAGCCCCACTTGATCATGGTGTATGATCCTTTTAATGTGCTGTTGGATTCTGTTTGCTCGTATTTTGTTGAGGACTTTTGCATCTATGTTCAACAGTGATATAGGCCTGTAGTTTTCTTTCTTTGTGACATCTTTGTCTGGTTTTGGTATCAGGGTGATGGTAGCCTTGTAGAATTAGTTTGGGAGTGTTCCTCCCTCTGCTATATTTTGGAAGAGTTTGAGAAGGATACATGTTAGCTCTTCTCTAAATGTTTGATAGAATTCGCCTGTGAAGCCATCTGGTCCTGGGATTTTGTTTGTTGGAAGAGTTTTAATCACAGTCTGAATTTCAGTGCTTGTGATTGGTATGTTTATACTTTCTACTTTTTCCTGGTTCAGTCTCGGAAGGTTGTGCTTTTCTAAGAATTTGTCCCTTTCTTCCAGGTTGTCCATTTTATTGCCATATAGTTGCTTGTAGTAATCTCTCATGATCATTTGTATTTCTGCAGTGTCAGTTGTTACTTCCCCCTTTTCATTTCCAGTTCTATTGATTGGAGTCTTCTCCCTTTTTTTCTTGACGAGTCTAATGGTGTATCAATTTTGTTTATCTTCTCAAGAACCAGCTTTTAGTTTTATTGTTCTTTGCTGTTGTTTCCTTTATTTCTTTCACTTTTATTTCTCATCTGATCTTTATGATTACTTTCATTCTCCTAAATTTGGGGGCTTTTTATCTTTCTTTCTCTAATTGCTTTAGATGCAAGGATAGGTTTTTTATTTGAGATGTTTCTTCATTATTGAGGTACAATTGTGTTGCTTTAAACTTCATCTTAGAACTGCTTTTGCCGCATCCCATAGCTTTTCGGTCATCGTGTTTTCATTGTCATTTGTTTCTCAGTATTTTTTGATTTTCTCTTTGATTTCTTCAGTGATCTCTTGGTTATTTAGTAGTGTATTGTTTAGCCTCCATGTGTATGTATTTTT
>NW_020172726.1:431861-470240 GCF_003031525.2 Neophocaena asiaeorientalis asiaeorientalis
TCTTTAGGATTCTCTATGTATAGTATCATGTCATCTGCAAACAGTGACAGCTTTACTTCTTTTTTTCCAATTTGGGTTCCTTTTATTTCTTTTTCTTCTCTAATTGCTGTGGCTAAAACTTCCAAAACTATGTTGAATAATAATGGTAAGAGTGGGCAACCTTGTCTTGTTCCTGATCTTAGAGGAAATGTTTTCAGTTTTTCACCATTGAGAACGATGTTGGCTAGGTTTGTCATATATGGCCTTTATTATGTTGAAGTAAGTTCCCTCTAGGCCTACTATCTGGAGGGTTTTTATCATAAATGGGTGTTGAATTTTTTCGAAAGGTTCTTCTGCATCTATTGAGATGGTCGAATATTTTTTCTCCTTCAACTTGTTAATATGGGTTATCATGTTGATTGATTTGTGTATATTGAAGAATCCTTGCATTCCTCGAGTAAGCCCCACTTGATCATGGTGTATGATCCTTTTAATGTGCTGTTGGATTCTGTTTGCTCGTATTTTGTTGAGGACTTTTGCATCTATGTTCAACAGTGATATAGGCCTGTAGTTTTCTTTCTTTGTGACATCTTTGTCTGGTTTTGGTATCAGGGTGATGGTAGCCTTGTAGAATTAGTTTGGGAGTGTTCCTCCCTCTGCTATATTTTGGAAGAGTTTGAGAAGGATACATGTTAGCTCTTCTCTAAATGTTTGATAGAATTCGCCTGTGAAGCCATCTGGTCCTGGGATTTTGTTTGTTGGAAGAGTTTTAATCACAGTCTGAATTTCAGTGCTTGTGATTGGTATGTTTATACTTTCTACTTTTTCCTGGTTCAGTCTCGGAAGGTTGTGCTTTTCTAAGAATTTGTCCCTTTCTTCCAGGTTGTCCATTTTATTGCCATATAGTTGCTTGTAGTAATCTCTCATGATCATTTGTATTTCTGCAGTGTCAGTTGTTACTTCCCCCTTTTCATTTCCAGTTCTATTGATTGGAGTCTTCTCCCTTTTTTTCTTGACGAGTCTAATGGTGTATCAATTTTGTTTATCTTCTCAAGAACCAGCTTTTAGTTTTATTGTTCTTTGCTGTTGTTTCCTTTATTTCTTTCACTTTTATTTCTCATCTGATCTTTATGATTACTTTCATTCTCCTAAATTTGGGGGCTTTTTATCTTTCTTTCTCTAATTGCTTTAGATGCAAGGATAGGTTTTTTATTTGAGATGTTTCTTCATTATTGAGGTACAATTGTGTTGCTTTAAACTTCATCTTAGAACTGCTTTTGCCGCATCCCATAGCTTTTCGGTCATCGTGTTTTCATTGTCATTTGTTTCTCAGTATTTTTTGATTTTCTCTTTGATTTCTTCAGTGATCTCTTGGTTATTTAGTAGTGTATTGTTTAGCCTCCATGTGTATGTATTTTTTACACATTTGTTCCTGTAATTGATATCTAGTCTCATAGCTTTGTGGTTGGAAAAGATACTTGATACAATTTCAGTTTTCTTAAATTTACCAAGGCTTGATTCGTGGCCCAAGATATGATCTATCCTGGAGAATGTTCCATGAGCACGTGAGAAGAAAGTGTATTCTGTTGTTTTTGGATGGAATGTCCTATAAATATCAATTAAGTCCATTGTGTTTAATGTATCATTTAAAGCTTGTGTTTCCTTATTTATTTTCATTTTGGATGATCTGTCCATCGGTGAAAGTGGGGTGTTAAAGTCCCCTACTATGATTGTGTTACTGTCGATTTCCCCTTTTGTGGCTCTGAGCATTTGCCTTATGTATTGAAGTACTCCTATGTTGGGTGCATAAATATTTACAATTGTTATATCTTCATCTTGGATTGACTCCTTGATCATTATGTAGTGTCGTTTCTCTCTTGTAATAGTGTTTATTTTAAAGCCTATTTGTTCTGATATGCATATTGATACTCTAACTTTGTTTTGATTTCCATTTGCATGGAATATCTTTTTCCATCCCCTCACTTTCAGTCTGTATGTGTCCCTAGGTCTGAAGTGGGTGTCTTGTAAACAGCGTATATACAGGTCTTGTTTTTGTATCCATTCAGCCAGTCTATATCTTTCGGTTGGAGCATTTAATCCATTTACATTCAAAGTAATTATTGATATGTTTGCTCCTATTACCATTTTGTTAATTGTTTGGAGTTTGTTATTGTAGGTCTTTTCCTTCTCTTGTGTTTCCTGCCTAGAGAAGTTCCTTTAGCATTTGTTGTAAATCTGGTTTGGTAGTGCTGAGTTCTCTTAGCTTTTACTTTTCTATAAAGGTTTTAATTTCTCCATCGAATCTGAATTAGATCCTTGCTGGGTAGAGTAATCTTGGTTGTAGATTTTTCAATTTTATCACTTTAAATATGTCCTGCCACTCCCTTCTGGCTTGCAGAGTTTCTGCTGAAAGGTCAGCTGTCAGCATTATGTTGATTCCCTTGTATGTTATTTGCTGTTTTTCCCTTGCTGCTTTTAATATTTTTTTTGTATTTAATTTTTGACAGTTTGATTAATATGTGTCTTGGTGTGTTTCTCCTTGGGTTTATCCTGTATGGGACTCTCTGCACTTCCTGGACTTGATTAACTATTTCGTTTCCCATAATAGCAGAATTTTCAACTGTAATCTCTTCAAATATTTTCTCTGTCCCTTTCTTTTTCTCTTCCTCTTCTCAGACCCCTATAATTTGAATGTTGGTGCGTTTAATGTCCCAGAGGTCTCTGAGACTGTCCTCAATTCTTTTCATTCTTTATTCTGCTCTCTTGTAGTTATTTCCATTATTTTATCTTCCTGGTCACTTATCTGTTCTTCTGCCTCAGTTATTCTGCTATTGATTCTGTCTAGCGAATTTTTAATTTCATTTATTGTGTTGTTCATCATTGTTTGTTTGCACTTTAGTTCTTCTAGGTCTTTGTTAAATGTTTCTTGTATCTTCTCCATTCTATTTCCAAGATTTTGGATCATGTTTACTGTAATTACTCTGAGTTCGTTCAGGTAGAGTGCCTATTTCCTCTTCATTTGTTTGATCTGGTGGGTTTTTACCTTTCTCCTTCATCTGTTTTGTGTTTCTCTGTCTTCACATTTTGCTTAACTTACTGTGTTTGTGTTCTCCTTTTCGCAGGTGGCAGATTCGTAGTTTCCTTTTTCTTTTCCTTAACATATTCATTGGAGCATAATTGCCCCACAATTGTGTCTTAGCCTCTGCCCCACAACAAAGTGAATCAGCAAAACATATACTTACATCACCGTATCTCCTCCTTGTTGCATTCCTGTTGTTTTTGGTGTCTTCCCCCAGTGGCTAAGTTTGGTTCAGTGGGTTGTGTAGTCTTTCTGGTGGAGGGAATTGGTGCCTCTATTCAGGTGGATGAGGTTGGATCTTGTCTTTCTGGTGGGCAGGACTGTGTCAAGTGGTGTGTTTTGGCGTTTTTGTGACCTTATTACAATTTTAGGCAGCCTCTCTGCTAAGGGATGGGTTTTTGTTCCTGTCTTGCTAGTTGTTTGGCCTAGGGTGTCCTGAAATGTAGCTAGCTGGTCATCGATGGAGCTGTGTCTTAGTGTTGAGATGGAGATCTCTGGGAGAGCTTTTGCTGTTTGATATTACATGCAGCCCAGAGGTCTCTGGTGGACCAATGTCCTGAACTCAGCTCTCCCACCTCAGAGGCACAGGCCTGACATCTGGCTGGAGCACCATGATCCTGACAGCCACATGGCTCCCAAGACTACAGTTTCTCCCAAAGTCCACTTCCTCAATCGGAGATTTAATTCACTGCTCCTGAGCATGCTGGGAGAAATTTCCCTTTCTATTCTTTGTTCGCACAGCTCCTGGGGTTCAGCTTTGGATTTGGCCCTGCCGCTGAATGTAGGTCACCTGAGGGCATCTGTTCTTTGCTCACAGGATGTGGTTAAAGTAGCAGCTGATTAGGGGTCTCTAGCTCACTCAGGTGTGGGATAGGGAGGCATATGGAATGCAGGGTGAGCCTGCAGAGGCAGAGACTGGCATGAAGTTGCAACAGTCTGAGGCTAGCCCTGTGTTCTCCCTGGGAATTTGTCCCTGTGTCAAGGGACCCTGGCAGTGGCAGGCTACACAGGCTCCTGGGAGGGGAGGTGTAGATAGTGACCTGTGCTTGCACACAGGCTTCTTGGTGGCTGCAACAGCAGCCTTAGAATTTCATACCTGTCTCTGATGTCTGTGCTGATAGCTGTGGCTCTTGCCCATCTCTGGAGCTCATTTACATGGTGGTCTGAATCTCCTCTCCTCATGCCCCCTGAAACAATGGTCTCTTGCCTCTTAGGCAGTTCCAGACATTTTCCTGGGCTCCCTCTGGACTAGCTGTGGCACACTAGCCCCCTCAGGCTGTGTTCATGCAGCCAACCCCAGTCCTTTCCCTGGGATCTGACCTCTAAATCCCGAGCCGCAGCTCCCAGCCCCCACCGGCCCCAGTGGGTGAACAGACAAGCCTCTCAGGCTGGTGAGTGCTGGTCGGCACCAATCCTCTGTGCAGGAATCTCTCCGTTTTGCCCTGTTGCTGCACTCCTCCGTGGCTCCAAAGCTTCCCCCACGCCACCACCCCCGTCTCCACTACTGCAGGGGCTTCCTAGTGTGTGGAATCTTTTCCTCTTTCATAGCTCCCTCCCAGAGGTGCAGGTCCCATCCGTATTCTTTTGTCTGTTTTTCTTTTTTCTTTTTCCCTATCCAGGTACGTGAGGAGTTTCTTGCCTTTTGGGAAGTCTGAGGACTTCCGCCAGCATTCAGTAGGTGTTCTGTAGGAGTTGTTCCACATATAAATGTATTTCTGATGTATTTGTGGGGAGGAAGGTTATCTCCACGTCTTACTCCTCCACCATCTTGAAGGTCTGTACATCGTTTTGTTTTGTGTATCCCTTAACTACTTATCTTGGGTATAGGTGATTTTACTACCTTTTATCTTTTAACCTTCCTACTAGCTTTATACATGGTTGATTTACTACATTTATGTATATTTGCCTTTGACAATGAGTGTTTTCCTTTTGTAATTTTCATATTTCTTGTTGTAACCTTTTCTTTTTAAGTTAGTCACTTTAACTTTCCTTATAAAGTTGGTTTGTTGGTGCTGAACTCTTTCAGGTTTTGCTTGCCTATAAAACTTTTGATTTTTCAATCAAATCTGAATGAAAGCCTTGCTGGGTAGAGTATTCTTTGTTGTAGGTTTTTCCCTTTCGTCACTTTAAATATGTCATGCCATTCCATTCTGGCCTCCAGAGTTCTGCTGAAATGTCAGCTGATATCCTTAGGGGAGTTTTCTTGTATGTACACTGTTGCTTTTCCCTTGCTGCTTTTAGTATTCTCTCTTTATGTTTAATTTTTTGCCTTTTTAATTACAGCCTGTCTTTGTGTGGTTCTCTTTGGGTTGATTCTGTTTGCTTCCTGTACTTGGATGTCTATTTCCTTTCTCAGATTAGAGAAATTTTAAGCTATTGTGTCTTGAAATAAGTTATCTGGCCCTTTCTCTCACTCTTTTCCTTCTGGGACCCCTGTGATTTGAGTGTTGGTATGCTTAATGTTGTCCCAGGGTCTCTTAAGCTGTCTTCATTTCTTCTTATTTTCTTTTTTCTGTTTAGCTTCAGTGATTTCCACTTCTTTCTCTCAGCTCATCAATCTGTTGTTGATTCCTTGTACTGTATTTTTTATTTCAGTTATTGCATTATTGATTTCTGTTTGGTTCTTCTTTATATTTTCTAACTCTTTGTAAAAAGAAAACTTCTAAATTCTCATTCTTTTCATCCCATCTTCTCCTGAGTTCTTTGAGTATCTTTAAGATAATTAGCTTGAACTATTTTGGGGTAGATTGCTTATCTCTATTTCATTTAGTTCTTCTGAGATTTTATCTTATTCCTTCATTTGGAACGTATTCCTCTGTCACCTCATTTTGCCTAATTTACTGTTTTTATTTCTATGTATTTGATAGGTTGAGTGTTATGTTTCCTGACCTTGGAGAAGTGACCTTTTGTAGGAGATGTCCTATGGGTACCAACAATGCACTACCTCTGGTTGCCTATATGCTCTAGGATTGTCCCCTATATGGGTTTTGTGGGTCCTTATGTTGTAGCTGGCTGACTAATGTGGGAAGTCTGGTAGGAGTAGGAGTGACTCATCCTTGGTCCAATGGGTTGCCAAGTCCTGCCTTGTACAGAGGCTGCTAGCCACTGGTGTGTGGGACCAGATCATGAGGTAGCTGGCTGCTGAGCTCCAAGGGTTCCGGAGCTAATGCTGGCCCACTGGTGGGTAGAGCTGTGTTCTGGGGTAGGTGATTTCCGGGCCTAAGGTCCCAGATCTAGTGTTGGCCTGCTAGAGGGCTGGGTTGGCTCTTTACATTGTTGGTTGCAGTGTCTTGGGTATCCCAAAGCTGGTTTCAGCCTGCTGGTAAGTGGGTCTGGATCCCAGTATGGCTGTCTGAGGGGTTCAGTGTGTCTCAGAGCTGGTGTCAGCCAGCTGGTGGCAAGGTTAGAGCCCAGGATGTCCTGGGTCTGGTTCCCACCTGCTTGTGGGTGGACTGGCTCCTGACAATGCAGACTGTGGGGTTTCAGTGGTCCTGGGGCTGAAGTCTCCCTGCTAGTGGGTGGGGGCAGGGTCCAGGACATTACACAGCTGTTGCCTACCCAGTAGTGGATGAGACTGAGTCCTGAGGCTAGTGTTGGCCCATGGGTTGGTGGAGTTGGGTCTTGGGGTCTCTAGCTGTGGGGCCCTGTGGGTACCAAAGTTGGTTTGTTGATCTGCTGGTGGACAGGGTCAGAGCCCAGGGAGTCCTAAGGCTCGTGCCAACACACTGGTGGGTGAGGCTGGTTCCAAGGGTAGTTATTACCCACTAGTGGGTGGCTCTGGATCCCAGGGTCTCTAGTTACAGGGCCCTGTGGGTCCTGAGGTTGGTGCCAATGCACTGGTATGCAGGGCCAGGTCATGATCCCTCTGGTGGACAGGGCCAGACTGGGGACTCAGGGCATCTTAAGGCAGCCAGCCTGCTGGTGGTTGGGGCTGCATACTCAACTAGCTAGCTGCTTGGGCTGAAGCATCCCAGTACTAGTGCTGACAGGCTGATTGGTGCTAATAAGCTAGAGGGAGGATTCCAAAATGGTGCTTGCCAGCACCAGTGTCCTCATGGTAAAACAAGCTCCCAAAAATGATGGCTGGAAGCATCTATTTACCCAGGATGAGCTCCATTTTCTTCCTGCCTCTCTGGAAGACTCTCTAAGATCAGCAGGTACATCTGACCCAGGGTCCTTTCAACTTACTGCTTCTTCCCTGGGTCCCGGAGCATGTGAGATTTTGTGTGTGCCCTTTAAGATTGGAGTCTATATTTCCTACAGTCCTCTGGCTTTCCCCAAAATAAGACCTTCTGGCCCTCAAAGCCATACATTCTGGGGTCTCATCTTCCTGGTGCAGAACCTCTAGGCTGGGGAGCCCGATTTGTGGCTTGGACCAGTCACCCCTTGGGGATAACTTCTGCAATAGTAATCATCCTCTCATTTGTGGCTCACCCACCTGGTAGTATAGGTCTTGAATATATCCCATTTCCACTGCTCCTACCCATCTCATTTTAGTTCCTTCTTTATATCTTTAGTTGTAAGACATCTTTTCTTCTAGTTATTTTGTCCTTCTCATCAATAATTGGTTTGTAAATAGTTGTAATTTTGTTATACCCATAGGAGGAGGTGAGCTCAGTGTCTTCCTACTCTGCCATTTTGGCAGTTCTAGGCTATGGAAACCAGGTGACTGATGTTCTCACACCTCTATTCAGCTTTTTCTGGTATGTGTCCAACAGGGCCAGCTCTTCATTGGCAAAGGCCATAGCCAGGTCCTGAAAGTTCTAAAGTGGGTAATTGAAAGCTCCAGGTGAAATAATCCCTACAGGGAAACAGGTGGATTGGATTTACTATAGTAAAAGTACACAAAGTAAAATTAGCAAATGTAAAAGTTGCCTGGAGTGAAGACTTGAAGACTTCTAAAAACAAAAGCATTTCAAGTGTTCTCTCCCTGTGGAATCACACATTTTTCCCTTCCAGCATGATTTGTGACAATTTGCCTATCAGGAATACTCTTCAGAGATACAGCATGCAAGGATTTTATTGGCAGCTGGTCACTTGGGCACCCTCTGCCTAGTAAATGTCAATATTCTAGACTCCTGAAAGATTAAGTGTTCAGTATAAAACATATTACTTGTAGGAACAGTTTATGCACTATAAACTACCCTTATTAATTAAGGAATTGTGGGAACACTCTCAAAATCAAAGTTCAAAGAGTCTGGGCAAAGGCAAACATTGTGAGCCGGGCTTTATTAGGATAGCAGAATCGGCTTGCTTATATTACTTCTTTTCTATGCTATATCCAAACACAGAGCTTCAAACTACATGAGCAAAATCAGACAGAACAGAAAGGATAAATGAACAAGTCTACAATTATATTTGAAGGTCAAGCAGTAGACCACTGTCAGTATCCCAGAAGTCCCCTCAGTCCCTTCCCAAACATGATGTGTTTTCTTTCTCACTGTCCCCACCGCTTCCCCTTTTTGCTTCTCTCCTGCATTCCAGTTCCTTTCTCATTCCTAAAGTCCTGTCCTCCATCAAAAGTAAAGATGCTATGTTGAGTATGATTTCCATATGATAATTGTACTTCTGTTGGCTGAATTCAATGTAGATTGTGTTCCCCCTCCAGCTGTGAAGCTCAATCCCTCTGTCTCTCATGATGAAGTAGAAGTTTTCACACCACTGTTAGGAATTTCAGGTATGAACAGGAGAGCATATTCAGGGCACTTCTTTCACCCTCAGATCCTTTATCTGTAAAATGATGTCTGTAAAAATCTGTAAAAGCATCTATGTCTCCAGGATCTGTAAAAATAGTCAGCTTGGCTGACTAACAAGATAGCATAGACCAGGTGGCTTAATTGATAATTTCTTACTTTCTTTTTTTAAAAAACATCTTTATTGGAGTATAATTGTTTTACACTGTTGTGTTAGTTTCTGCTGTATAACAAAGTGAATCAGCCATATGTATACATATATCCCCTCCCTCTTGTGTCTATTTCTAACAGTTCTGGAAACTGAGTTTGAAATCAGGGTGCCAGTATAATTGAGTTTATGGTAAAGACCCTCTTCCTGGTTTACAGATGACCACTTTCTTGTTGTATCCTCACATGACAGAAAGAAAGAGGGATAGGGAAAACAAAGTCTTTGCTCTTTTTGTACAAGGGCATTAAACCCATCATGAAGATTCCACTGTCAACTTCAAATACCATCACACTGGGGGCTAGGGTTTCAACGTATGAATTTTTGAGGACACAAACATTTAGTCCATAGTAAATAGGGATATCCCAACCTCCTTCACAGGTCATAGGAGAAACAGAGATAGTAATACCAAATGGCTTACAATGAGTGCTATGTGTCAAACCCTGAGATGAAGACTTTAGCAGTATCAAAAGACTCCTTGAAATTCCAGGAATACACCAAATGGGTTTTCCTCTCAGAACACATACTGTTCCATCTGCCTGCAATGTTCTTCCCCCAGTTAATCACATAGTCTGCCTGATCCCTCACTTCCTTTAGACCTTTGTTCAATCATTATGTCAGGGAGGGCTTCCCTAGTCACCCTGAATAAAAGAACATTCTCCTCTCATACCCTTTCTTCCTGACCTGCTGTATCTTTCTACACAGGATTTGTCACCCTCTGATGGAATATTCTGTGAGGTCAGAGATTTGTACCTACAACAGTAGTAAGGCACATAGCAGGTAATCAGAAAATTCTTTTTGATGAATGTCTGGGAAATTGGTCATTTACATGTCTTGCTAAGATGCACAGACACCCTCCAAGATGGGCATTAGCCTCATTTTACTAATTATAATTCATACAGAATCTCAAGGACACAAAAAACTCTAGTCTAGGCTTTGCAATCATGTTTTCCAAGCTTCAAAATCTGCAGTTCCTGGATGCTTTTGGGTAACAGTGAGGTCCGACAATTTCTTCATCCATTTATCCATCAATGAACTCACAGTGTTTCCACATCTTGACTACTGTAAATAATGCTGCAATGAACATTGGGGTGCATATTTCTTTTCAACTTGGTGTTTTTATGATCTTTGGATAAATACACAGAAGTGGACTGCTGAATCATATGGTATTTCTATTATTAATTTTTTGAGGAATCTGCATACTATTTTCCATAGTGGCTGCACCAATTTACATTCCCACCAACAGTGCACAAGTGTTCTCTTTTCTCCAATTTAGACCAACACTTGGTGTTTCTCATCTTTTTGGTTATATGCTGATGTGGAATTTAACGTCTGAAAACAAGATACAGGAGGACCTCATTCATCCTGTGACAAATTGGAACTGAGAAGAGTTGGTTGGTTTCAGGAGTCACAGAATAAACTAACCTCAATGGAATCCCCAAAAATGGCATCAAAGGAGACTCTGTAACATAAGGAGAGTGGGGTGACCCCAACTGCAGAGGAGGGATGAAAGTCACACAAATATAATGTTAATAGGCAAGGGAGCCAGGCTCACAGAGAGCTAGTGTGAACAAATTCACAATTATGTCAGACCAATTTCTCACTGCATCTTTGGACACCGATCAGACTGGTCGGTCATGGCAAAGCCACAATCACTTCCTTTCTTATATTTTGGATGTGACAATGTCTATCATTCTGCATATAGATGTCCATAAAACTCAGAAACTTTACAAAGGACTTACTGATTTCACTTTGAATTTACTTTTGACAGTTTTGTGTGTAGTTTGATAAAGGACTAGCTTGGTGATGTCTGTTTTGCACCTTGAGAATGACACAGCCATTCCCACCATCCACATCACTGCTATCTATCAATCTGATTTATCTTGACCCACCCACCCAACATATTTGTCACATGCAATACTCACTAACTTTCCTCCCTTATTCCTCTTATCCTTCATGAAAACCTAAACAACCTCAATGCTGAGTTGGCCAACCTGGAGCCTCTCTTTTCAGGAATGTTAAGTTCCAGTCCATCTGATGCTCTCTTGCCCACTGTCATGCCCTTATCATTAGGAAAAACCATACTCATTGAACTCCATTTCTTCCATCCTCCTCCCTCACCACCAGAAACATTACCTACAGTTCTTACAGATCCTTCCCTCTATGTTCCTGTGCTGACAGCTGTCAACCTCATGGAGGCCTCTAATCTACTAACCACACATGTTTCTCACTATTCATCAGGACCTCATGTTCTTTTTCCCTTCTTATGCTGCTTACCTGATATTTGAAGCCACCTCCTGCAGACATTAAATGTTCTTTCTCTTGTCTTACACCATTTTGCTCATGTGGCTTCACCTTGATAAACTGTAGTTTATCTTCCCATTTGTATACAAGGAGCTGAGAAATGCTCAGCCAACCTTAAAATATAGCTGGATGGTTTCACCTAAAATTTATAACCGTGAAACTTTATTTCCAACATTCCCTACATTGATCTATGAATTCCTACTCTACTGTAATATGACTAAGGAAATAAAACACTTATAAACATACACACTAAGCCCTAGCCATCCACTCAGATTCTAAACTTAGTCATATCTGATCCCTGACTCTGGCCTAATAATAAGCTCTGACACTGGTCAACCATAAACCCTAATCTTGGTCTTATACTGAGCTCTGATCCTTGAAATACACTAAACTCTGAGCCTGGTAACACACTGCACCATGGCTACATTCATATAGTGATCCTCACTCTGGTCACCCACCAAGTCCTGACTCACGTCACACACTGAGCCCATTTAGTCAGAGCCTAAGCCTGGTAACACCTCACACCTTGAGCCTATTACTGGTCACATGTTGAGTCCTGACCCTGGACACACATTGAGCCCTGACCCTAATCACGACCCTAGTCACACATATTGCGCTGACCCAGGTAACATTCTGAACCCTGAATCCATTAACTTTCTGGGCCCTGACTTTGGTCACATGCTAAGCAATGAACCTGGTCACATACTGAGATTTAAATCTTGTCACACATTGAGCTATGACCCCAGTTCCATATTGAGTCCTGAAACACACTGAGCCTTGACCCAGTTAATACACTTGAGCAGTCACACTAACCACACTCTTATCAGGGGCCCAGGTTACATGCTAAGCCTTTAACCTGGTAATAGTCTTGACTCAGGCTGCAGTTGAGATCTGACTGGTCATACTGCGGATATTTACCTGACTCACTGGATGTGTCCTGATAGTGGTCAACCAATGAGCCATAAGCCCAATCACATCATGGGTCCTGAATCTGGTCACACACTGAGTTATGACCCTGATCTCTCCATTAACCCTGATTCTGGTCAGATGCTGAGCCTTCACACTTGTTACATGTCACACATTGAGTAGTGACCCCAGTTATGTACCAAAACCTGACTCTTTTCTCATATTGATCCTTTGCTTGATAACAACTTGACAGAGGTCACCCTGGGCACATGCTGAGTCCTTAATCTGTCCACACACTGAGTCCATACAGTGATAAGTTACTGAGCCTTATGCATGTCACATACAGAACCCTGACAGCAATCACACATTGAGTTTTAGCCTAATCACACAATGAATTCTGACTCTGGTCATGATCTAAGCCTTAATCTGGGTAACATACTCAGCCCTGGCTCTGCTCACAAGCTGAACATTGACCCTTGATAGTTGATGAGCCTTGAACGGGGTCATACTCTGAGCCCTAATGTTAGTCAAATTTCCAACCATTCACTGATTAATGAACTGGAACCCTGGTCACAACTAATCCAGGATCCTAGTCAGATGCTGTGCTCTGACCCAGTCACATGCTGAGCCCTGACTTCTGTCACCTGCTGTCATGCCCTGATTGTGGTTACATTTTGAGCCCTGATCCTGGTCAAACGTTGAGCAGTGAATCTTGTCAAACACTTAGCCCTGACTCTGATCAGTCATTCAGCTCTGATTATGATATTATGATGCACCCTGTTTCTGGTCACCTGCTGACCCCTGATCCCTGTCACACTGTGATCTCTGATCCTAATACACTGTTGAGCCCTGACTCTGATCACATCCTGAACTCTGACCCCCCTCACAAACTGAGACCTAATCTTATAGACACACAGAGCCCTATCACTGGTCACACTCTGAGCATTGACTCTGCTTTGATGTTGATGCTTGACTGTTCATATACTAAGCCTGGTTTTCCACTGAGCCCTGACTCAGGTCACATGATGAGCCATTAACCTCGTTACTCTGATCAAAGACACTGGTCACACAGTGAGCTCAACCCTGATTACACTGTGAACCCAAATCTTGGTCACAAGCTGAGCCATGAACCTTGTCACACACTGAGCCATTACCTTAGTTAGATGCTCAGACCTGAACTTGGTATATAATCAGCCTATCACTGCTAACACTCTGATTACAAAACCCAATCAATCACCCAACAAGCCCTGATGTTGTTATAATGATTCTGACCTCAATCAAATGCTGAGACTTGATGCAGATCATTTACAGAGCCCTGATCCTGGTCACATGCTAAGCCCTGAATCTGGTTACATGTTGAGCATTACCCTGGTTACTCAATGAGTCCTGACACTGGTCTCATGTAGAGTCCTGACCCCAGGCATCCCTTGTGCCCTGACCCTTGTCACATGTTGATCAGAAACACTGTGACCCCTGATTCCATACACATGCTAAGGCATGATCCTAGTCACTGCTGAGGCCAGACCTTGATCACACACTGAGCTGTGATCTGGGTCACAAGCTAAGATCAAACCCCAAACACATGCTGAACACAGACTGTGGTCACAAGCTGACTACTACTCTAACTCTCATGCTTATCTCTTACTCTGATGACCTTCTGAGCTCTAATACTGGTCGCACTCTAACGGTGGTCATAGGGATCACTGATGCTGGTCACAGGTTGGTCCCTGAAACTGGGCAGCTCCTGTACCCTTCTGTGGTCATGTACTGACCCTGACACTCTGAGTCTTGCCCCAGTGACTTCCTGAGGCTTGATCACATTCATTTGCTGAACCTTTACCCTGGTTGTACAGTGATCCTTGTCACTCTCAAAGTACTGAACCTGGTTGCATACTGCATCCTGACACCAGTTACTCTATGAGCCTTGAAAACGTTCAAATGCTGAGCATGGAACTCAGTCAATTTCTGTCCTTGATCACACACTGAGCACCTATCCCCAGTAATGCTATGAAAACTGATTCAGGTCACACTGTGAGTCATGATCCCAATTACCTGCTGAACACTATCCCTGGTCATATATGCAGTCCTAATCCTGGTTGCATGCTTAGCCCACAGTCTTGTCAGGTACTGAGCTCTGACCATGGTCACATTCTAAGCTCTAACCTCACTGCACACTGATTCCTGACTCACTCAGCAGAGAAAAGACTCCTGTCACACGATGTGCCCTGTCCCCAGTTACCGACTTTGCTCTCATCTGTGGTCACCTGCTGAACACAAATACACCCCATCTGTGACTCTAGACACGTGTTGATTCTTAAAACTGGTCAAACACTAACCCATCCATGAAACACCAGATTATCTATCTATCTATCTATCTAATGCATATATCTGTATCTATGCTTACCTATATTAGAATATATATTCTATATCTTATATCTCTCTCCAAATCTACATATATATGAATACATATATATATATATGTACATCAATTGCAGAGCCTTCCTTGTTCAGAGCCTTCCTTGTTCTGGGCCTACTCAAAACAAGCAGTTTTTGGGGTCGCTTGGTAACTGGGCCACAGTAAAACACACAAATGAAGAATATGTTACCTCTAAAATTCAAAGGCTCCCTCGGCATTATGCCTCTTTTTCATTTGTGAAGGGGAGGACCATATGGAACTATTAACCCTTTTCCACAGAAGGGGTATACGGGTGTACATACATACACACACACACACACACACACACACACACACATATATCAATAATAGTTGCTACTTCTTGCTCACTAATGTCATCAATATAATGGCCAAGATATATTGTTGGAGGGAAAAGTGATCAAGATTCCCCTCCACCATGAGAAGTTAAGCCTGGAGGAGTCACAAACTGTCTATGGTAGGCATGAGCAGCCTGAGGAGCAAGCCCCACCTAGACCAAGAGTCGCAAAGGTCTCAGTGTTGGAGATCTAGACGGTAATGACCTTTCCTTCATGAAGGTTCTAAAACAAGCCTTTCACATCTTAGTGCCTCAGTTTCCCCACTCAGGAAATTACAGAGTTTGGGTGTAGGCTCCCCTTGGCCCATTCCTTCTTCCACAGTCAGACCTCTCTGTCTCCTAGTTCCCAATCCCTGCATCAGGGAATGGAAAAGAGGTTTGACTGAGCCACTCCTGGCAGAGGAATAGCTTGACTTGGGACTACTGACCTAGGCTTTGCCCTCTCCTGTACCCTGTCACCCTAAGGGTGAAAGGTTTGGGGTGGGCCAGGTAGAAACCCATAAAAAGAAGGGAGTCCCTGGAGCCAAAGAGACCATTCTGAGCTGCCTCAACTACAGTCACTCAAGCCTGGTCACTATGGCTGAGAGAGAGGAGGAAACTCCTCATCTCCACTGTGGTTTGATCAGTGGCAGGCAGACTGACACACACCACAATTGAGTGTAACAGTTCCTCTCCCACAGGCACCTGGAAGTGCCCATTAGCACAGCACCCTCTGCAGTAAGTATTGCTCTTCCCAGGATTCCCTTTAAAGAACTCTGATCTGCACCCAAGGGGGCTGCAGACAATGCCAAGTCCCCAATGTGAGCAGGAGTCCATGGCATCAGCAGGGAGTGAGTTCACTATCCTAGGTATGTTCAAGAAATATCTGTGGTTGCTGCTTTCTGCTCAGGGTGGACAGAAGTAGAGTTTGAGAGGATTGGGGTGGGGGGCGTTGGCAGGTTCCTCCTTGTCCCATAGCTGCTAAACAACTTCTTGGCTTTGCAACCTTGACTGTCAGAGACCACAACTGGAATGGTCTAGGCCTAGGAGGTGTCCAGAGGAGGTGTTGCACAGTACATTGAATTTTACATTTCCTGACTGCAAGTGTGAGGAGCTCTAGACATTCAGGAAATATGGGGAACTACTGGAGGAAAAGGTTTCAGGCTCCTCCAGTGTGTGACCAGCCAGAAGAAGCTGCCAGGCACAGCAGGTCAGAATGGGGCCAGGCAGCTGCTGGTGGAGGTTTATAATGAGCCTCTTCTGGAGGGAAGGGTCACTGCCTAAGAGTCAGGGCTGGTTGACGGTGAGGTGTCCGGGAGGTGGGGGTAGCAGGGAGGGCGGGCAAAGAAAGCCATAGAATTGGAAATGGAATGGCTAAGAGTTGGCTGGTTCAGTTCTCTCTTTACACAGTTGGAGAGTCCAAATCACAGAGTGGGACAGAACCACAGAGAGTCTCACAAGTTGATATCAAGTTGGGACTTGAAACTTCATTTATTGACTCCTTGTGCTGAGGTCATTGTCCATATTTTACAGATGAGGAAACTGAGGCCAGAGAAAACAAGGGACTTGCATGCTAGGAGGTGGGGCCTAAACTTGGTCTCCTGCTTCCCAGTGTGCTGCTCAGTAGGAGACAGATGGGCCAGGTGAATTCTGATTTTGCTTTTTATCAGCTTTATGATCTTGGAAAGTTTCAAGGTGGCAGATGGGGGTGGAGGTAGGATTGGCCAGACCTCCTGCAAGATAAGTTGGGGTTCCATAAGTCCTCTGCCCTGTCAGGACTTCCCCGTGGAAGGGGTGGTTTGGGACCTGGGGTGGGAGCAGGTGTGGTCCAAGTGAGGAGCTCACTGGGAGCCTGGAAGAGGGGGCACACCAGGACAGTGCTGACGTGGACAGTAGCTATCACTGTATCACTTCACTCTCTGAGCCTCCCTCCACCCTAGACCCAAGTATCAGAGTGACCTCCAGGGGAAGTGGTCTGGAGTGGGATGGAGGCTGAGAGCAGTGCCGGCTGGCTTGGCAAAAGCTGGTCCCAGCTTGAGGGAGACTCATTTTGCCAGGGACCCATCTCCTACAAGACAGTGATAGGGAGAAGAGTTTGATATGACCAACAGTAAAATAGCACCTATGAGAATCCCAACAGGTTACAAGGGGAAGAAGCCTTTGTTCAATGGGATATGTGCTCATGAATAAATGTTTTCTTTCTCCCTTTCTCTCTCCTGTATCTTATCAATCAAAGTTCTCTCTCCTCTGCCTGTCCCTTCCTCTGTAGCTATCTCTGGCATAGTGGTGACAGCATGGATTCTGGAATCACAAAGCTCTTGTTCAAATCCTGCCCCCAGGCTGTGTGACCTTGGGCAGGTCCCTTCACCTCTCTGAGCCTCAATTTTCTCACCTATAAAGTGAGGATATTAATGTTGTGGTCACAAAGATGCCGAGTGAGCATGAGATGAGACAGACCTGTGGAATGCAGTGGCCTCAGACTTCATCTCATCCTGAGCTTGGCCTAGTGCCCTCCTTGGCAAGAGTTAGTGGGTTGCTGGTCACTGTCATGGGGCACCTTCTTCCCATGAGCTTCACTACTACTGGTCCCAGGGCATTCCTGGATCCCTTGGTCTATGGGCTAGAGTACTGTATGGACCCCTCAACACAGTCAGCCTCTGGCTGAGGAGACAAATCCTGAGGACTCCCTGGAACCTGCAGGTCAGGTTCAACTATGTAAGTTTCGGGACCCAGAACAAAATGAAAATCCAGGGCACCGGCTAGAGGCAGGGAAGTCAATCTTTCCTTTTCACAGGCCTCCAACTTCAACCTGCAACAGATTGGTGATCCCCAAAGGATTGCAGCCTCCTCACTTGGATGCACTCAGTACCTGGATGGGGATGGTGAGAGACCACCACCTAATTGCCTGATGAATGTGTATGGCACTGCTAGCCCAGGGAGGGAACAGCTGCTCCCTAGCCACACACAAAGACATCATGAGGTACACATCTGAACTTCATCTTTTTTTTTTTTTTTTGCGGTACGTGGGCCTCTCACTGCTGTGGCCTCTCCCGTTGCGGAGCACAGGCCCCGGACACGCAGGCCCAGTGGCCATGGCTCACGGGCACAGCCGCTCCATGGCATGTGGGATCCTCCCGGACCGGGGCATGAACCCGTGTCCCCTGCATCAGCAGGTGGACTCTCAACCACTGCGCCACCAGAGAAGCCCTGAACGTCATCTTTTTGATCCCCCAGCAGCCAAAGGAGCATTACTGGGCTTTATGCTCTGCTAGAACTTACTGAGTGACCCCACCTAGCACTGAAGGAGGTTGAATAATGCAGTCTTCAACAGTTAAAGCTCTGGGATTCTACTGTGGAAAGAAAGAGTGGGTAGATATTGAGAATCATGTGCAATCTCTGTCACATGCACCTTGGACCGGAGCCCACAGCAGCCAAGAATCCAAGAATAGAGCACTCACACAACCTTGCTAGTGAGCTCAAGGTTACAATGTAGACTTGGATGGCACTAAAACACTTCTGAATTACTGTTCTCTCTAATGAATGTGACCTTTCTGATTCAGGTTCTCTTTTTGAATGAAAGTGATCTTTAAAGCCTTTCTGACTCTGTGAGGGGATTAGGAAACAGTTCTGTGTTGTCTTCCCAAACACTTATCCATCTACCCATCCATTTACACATGCATCCAATCAGCCATCCACTGAACCCGCCTCTCAATGTTTACTGCGTATCTTCTGTGTACTAGTTCAAAGCCGACCCCCTCACAGATATCACATTCTGATACAATAGATACATGAAGACTATGGAAGTAAGATGAGGGCACCCAAGATCTTAGGAGATCTTAGAAGCCTTCCCTGAGGAGGTGATACTCATACCATGTCCTGAATAATGAGTAGGAGTTAGGTGAAGACTGGGGGTTGTAGACATTCTGATAAGAATGTGCAATGGCACAGAGACATAAGTTGAGTGCATTTGTAGTGAACATAGTTCATCAAATTGAGAAGTGTGGGATGTATTGGTGGTGGCAGAAGAAGAAGCTGAAGAGGGAGGCAAGGGCTAGAAGGAACTAGAACATCTAGCTTGGAAGCTTGGGTTTAGCCTGTGGGGCTGTATTTCTCAAGTGCAGTCCTAAGACCTTCTCTCAAGATGCTGGTTGCATACACAGATTCCCAAGTCCTGCCACAACCTGCCGAGTCCAACTCATTGATGCTGAGGTGAGAAACCATGGGATGTTTACACCGGTTAGGATTGAGAAACATAGCTGTGGGAGTAGACTGGGGACCACTGGTGAGGACTGGATCATGCTGGGACTCCTCCTGCCCCAGCCCCTAAATGCTGGCTTTGTTAAAGTCCTGTTCTTTGTTTTCACAGTCTCCTTCCACCTAGTAGTTCTTGCCCCTCTCCCTGGACTCAGTTCCTATTCACACATTAATGAGGACCTAGTGCTCCTAGGGTAGCCCAGATCTGTCACCTTTGGACCCCTTTTAGTGTTTGGATGTTTTATAAGAATCTGAGTACATAACCTACCATGATGAGCCCTCAGGCATGTCCCGCTTCCCAATAGATTGAGTGACATCAGCATCACATCCACCACCAAGGAGCCTCGAAGTCACCCTGGACAACTCTCACTTCATCTTCCACCACCAACAAGTACTCATGTCTTATGGATTCTACCTCATTGGCTCAGTCTCTTTCCCACATTCCTTCTTATGTGGCCACTTCTCCAGTTCAGACCTTGACTTCTCTTACTTGTTCAGCTAACTGTACTAGTCTCCTCATAGGCATTCTTAGGCCCAGACTCTCAGCCTCCAAGACAACCTCTGCATCTGTACCATGAGGAATCTTTCTAAAACAAAGTTTCAGAGCACAAAACTAATGTTTGCAAGCAACAAAAACAAATTCTGGATAACCAAAGCAAAAAATAAATGTATTGAAGGACTATGGGAATCAGAGACTCACAGAATCAAAGTCTAGGTCAATGGCACAAATCAGTCCCAACAATTTTCAGTTACCAAGTTACTTAAATCAAGACCCAAATTCCAAGGAAGAGGATCTGCTAGTCCTTGCATAGATCATTAGCCCACACGTTAGACAGAGGACAGCAGGCACTTCGAATAACTGCCCCACCAAGACTTTGTATTCAAAAAGGGAGGGAACTGATATGGGGGAACGAAACCCATGGATGCCCACTATAGTACA
This sequence comes from Neophocaena asiaeorientalis asiaeorientalis, assembly GCF_003031525.2. NCBI lineage: Eukaryota > Metazoa > Chordata > Mammalia > Artiodactyla > Phocoenidae > Neophocaena > Neophocaena asiaeorientalis. Next base: position 451,972 of record NW_020172726.1, read on the forward strand.
GGCATACTTCATCTTATCGTGCTTTACAGAAATTTTTAAAATCTTAATTGGAGTATAATTGCTTTAAAATGGTGTGCTATTTTCTACTGTATGACAAAGTGAATCAGCTACACATATACATATATCCCCATATATCCTCCCTCTAGCACCACCCTCTCACGCACCCTATGCAACCGCTCTAGGTGGTTACAAAGCACAGAGCTGATCTCCCTGTGCTATGTAGCTGCTTTCCACTAGCTATCTATTTTACATTTGGTAGTGTATATATTTCCATGTTACTCTCTCACTTCGTCCCAGCTTAGCATTCCACCTCCCCCTATTCTTAAGTCCATTCTCTATGCTTTCGCCTTTATTCCTGTCTTGTCCCTAGGTTCATCAGAACCCTTTTTTTTTTTTTTAGATTCCATATATATGGGTCACCATGCTGTACTTGTTTTTTCTCTTTCAGACTTACCCTGTATGACAGATTCTGGGTCCATCCACCACACTACAAATAACTCAATTTCATTTATTTTTATGCCTGAGAATATTCCATGTACATATGTGCAACATATTCTTTATTCATTCATCTGTCGATGCACATTTAGGTTGTTTCCACATCTTGGCTATTGTAAACAGCGCTGCAATGAACATTGTGGTATATGTCTCTTTCTGAATTATGGTGTTCTCAGGATATATGCCCAGTAGTGGGATTGCAGAGTCATACGGTAGTTCTATTTTTAGATTTTTAAAAGACCTGCATAATGTTCTCCATAGTGGTGGTATCAATTAACATTCCCACCAACAGTGGAGGAGGGTTCCCTTTGCTCCACACCCTCTCCAGCATTTGTTGTTTGTAGATTTCTTGATGATGGCCACTCTGACCGGTGTGAGGTGATGCCCCATTGTAGATTTGAATTGCATTTGTCTAATGATTTGTGATGTTGAGCATTCTTTCATGTGTTTGTTGGCAATCTGTATATCTTCTTTGGAGAAATATCTATTTAGATCTTCTGCCCAGTTTTGGATTGGGTTTGTTTTTTTGATATTGAGCTGCAGGAGCTGCTTGTAAATTTTGGAGATTAATCCTTTGTCAGTTGCTTCATTTGTAAATATTTTCTCCCATTCTGAGCAGGTGTCTTTTCATCTTGTTTATGGCTTCCTTTGTTGTGCAAAAGCTTTTAAGTTTCATTAGGTTCCATTTGTTTATTTTTGTTTTTATTTCCATTTCTCTAGGAGGTGGATCAAAAAGAATCTTTCTGTGATGTATGTCATACAGTGTTCTGCCTATGTTTTCCTCTAAGTGTTTTATAGTGTCTGGCTTTACATTTATGGCTTTAATATATTTTGAGTTTATTTTTGAGTATGGTGTTAGGGATTGTTCTAATTTCATGCTTTTAAATGTAGCTATCCAGTTTTTCCAGCACCACTTATTGAAGAGGCTGTCTTTTCTCCACTGTATATTCTTGCCTTCTTTATCAAAGATAAAGTGACCACATGTGCGTTGGTTTCTCTCTGGGCCTTCTGTCCTGTTCCATTGATCTATATTTCTGTTTTTGTGCCTGTACCATATTGTCTTGATTACTGTAGCTTTGTAGTATAGTCTGAAGTGAGGGAGCCTGATTACTCCAGCTCAGTTTTTCTTTCTCAAGTTTGCTTTTGCTATTCAGGGTCATTTGTGTTTCCATACAAATTGTGAAAATTTTTGTTTTCATTCTGTGAAAACTGGCATTGGTAGTTTGATAGGGATTGCATTGAAACTGTAGATTGCTTTGGGTAGTATAGTCTTTTTCACAATGTTGATTCTTCCAATCCAAGAACATGGTATATCTCTCCATCAATTTGTGTCATCTTTAATTTTTTCATCAGTGTCTTACAGATTTATGCCTACAGATTTTTTGTCTCCTCAGGTAGGTTTATTCCAAGGTATTTTATTCTTTTTGTTGCAGTGGTAAATGGGAGTGTTTCCTTAATTTCTTTCTTAGAATTTTCATTATTAGTGTAGATGAATGCAAGAGATTTCTGTTCATTAATATCATATCCTGCCACTTTACTAAATTCATTGATTAGCTCTTGCAGTTTTCTAATCTTTAGGATTCTCTACGTGTAGTATCATGTCATCTGCAAACAGTAACAGTTTTACTTCTTCTTTTCCGATTTGGATTCTTTTCATTTCTTTTTCTTCACTGATTGCCATGGATAAAACTTCCAAAACTATGGGAAATAAGAGCAGTGAGAGTGGGCAATCTTGTCTTGTTCCTGATCTTAGAGGACATGGTTTCAGGTTTTCACCATTGAGAACGATGTTGGCTGTGGGTTTGTCATATATGGCCTTTATTATGTTGAGGTAGGTTCCCTTTATGCCTACTTTCTGGAGAGCTTTTATAATAAATGGTTGTTGAATATTGTTGAAAGCTTTTCCTGCATCTATTGAGGTTATCATATGGTTTTTCTCCTTCAGTTTGTTAATATGGTGTATCACATTGATTGATTTGTGTATATTGAAGAATCCTTGCATTCCTGGGATGAACCGCACTTGATTATGGTGTATGATCCTTTTAGTGTGCTGTTGGATTCTGTTTGCTAGTATATTGTTGACGATTTTTGCATATGTGTTCATCGGTGATATTGGCCTGTAGTTTTCATTTTTTGTGAAAACTTTGTTTGGTTTTGGTATCAGGGTGATTGTGAGCTCGTAGAATGAGTTTGGGAGTGTTCCTCCCTCTGCTATATTTTGGAAGATTTTGAGAAAGATAGGTGTTAGCTCTTCTCTAAATGTTTGACGGAATTCACCTGTGAAGCCATCCGGTCCTGGGCTTTTGTTTGTTGGAAGATTTTTAATTGCAGTTTCAATTTCAGTGCTTGTGATTTGTCTGTTCATATTTTCTATTTCTTCCTGGTTCAGTCATGGAAGTTTGTAGTTTTCTAAGCATTTGTCCATTTCTTCCAGGTTGTCCATTTTATTGGCATATAGTTGCTTATAGTAATCTCTCATGATCCTTTGTTTTTCTGCAGTGTCAATTGTTACTTTTTTTTCATTTCTAATTCTGTTTTTTGAGCCTTCTCCCTTTTTTTCTTGATAAATCTGGATAACGCTTTATTAATTTTGTTTATCTTCTCAAAGAACAAGCTTTAGTTTTATTGATCTTTGCTATTGTTTCCTTCATTTCTTTTTCATTTATTTCTGACCTGATCTTTACGAGTTCTTTCCTTCTGCTAACTTTGGGGGTTTTTTTTTGTTCTTCTTTCTGTAATTGCTTTAGGTGTAAGGTTAGTTTGTTTATTTGAGATTTTCTTGAGGTAGGATTTTACTGCTATAAATTTCCCTCTTAGAACTGTTTTTGCTGTATCACAGAGGTTTTTTGTCATTATGTTTCCATTGTCATTCTTTTCTAGGTATTTTTTAATTTCCTCTTTGATTTCCTCAGTGATCTCTTGGTTAGTATTAATGTATTGTTTAGCCTCCATGTGTTTATATTTTTTACAGTTTTTCCTGTAATTGATATCTAATCTCATAGTTTTGTGGTCAGAAAAGATACTTGATATGATTTCAAAATTCTTAAACTTATTAAGGCTTGATTTGTGACCCAAGATATGATCTATCCTGGAGAATGTTTCATGACCACTTGAGCAGAACATGTATTCTGTAGTTTTTGGATGGACTGTCCTATAAATATCAATTAAGTCTATCTTGTCTAATGTGTCATTTAATGCTTGTGTATCCTTATTTATTTTCATTTTGGAAAAAAATGAAAAAAATTAAGGACAGTCTCAGAGGCCTCTGGAACATCTGGAAATTTCCCTTTCTCTGGTGATAGTGGGGTGTCAAAGTCCCCAACCATTATTCTGTTACTGTTGATTTCCCCTTTTATGGCTGTTAGCATTTGCCTCATGTATTGAGGTGCTCCAATGTTGGGTGCAAAATATTTACAATTCTTCTACCTTCCTCTTGGATTGATCCCTTGATCATTATGTAGTGTCCTTCTTTGTTTCTTGTAACAGTCTTTATTTTAAAGTGTATTTTGTCTGATATGGGTATTGCTACTCCAAATTTCTTTTGATTTCCATTTACATAGAATACATTTTTCATCACCTCACTTTCAGTCTGTATGTGTCCCTAATCTGCAATGGATCTCTTGTAGACAGCAAACATATGGGACTTGTTTTTGTATGCATTCTGCCACTCTGTGTCTTTTGGTTGTAGCATTTAATCCATTTACATTTAAGGTAATTTTTGATATGAATATTCCTATTAACATTTTCTTATTTGATTTATGTTTGCTTTTGTAGGTCTTTTCATTCTCTTGTCTTTTCTGCCAAGAGAAGTTCCTTTAGCATTTGTTGTAAAGTTTGTTTGGTGGTGCTGAATTCTCTTAATTTTGTTTATCTGTAAATGTTTTAATTTTTCTGTCGAATATGAATGAGATCCTTGCTGGGTAGAGTAGTCTTGGTTGTAAATATTTCCCTTTCATCACTTTAATTATATTCTGCCACTCCCTTCTGGCTTGCAGAGTTTCTGCTGAAACATCAGCTGTTAACCTTATGGGGATTCCCTTGTGTGTTATTTGTTGTTTTTCCCTGGCTGCTTTTAATGTTTTTTCTTTGTATTTAATTTTGGATAATTTCATTAATATGTGTCTCAGCATGTTTCTCCGTGGATTTTCCCTGTAAAGGACTCTCTGTGCTTCCTGGACTTGATTGACTATTTCCTTTCACATGTTAGGGAAGTTTTCGACTATAATCTCTTCAAATATTTTCTTAGACGCTTTCTTTTTCTCTTCTTCTTCCAGGACCCCTATAATTCGAATGTTGGTGCCTTTAATGTTATTCCAGAGGCCTCTGAGACTGTCCTTAATTCTTTTCATATTTTTTCCTTTACTCTGCGCTGTGGCAGGTTTTTCCCTTATTCTATCTTAAAGGTCACTTATCCGTTCTTCTGCCTCAGTTATTCTACTATTGATTCCTGCTACAGTATTTTAAATTTCATTTATTCTGTTGTTCATCATTGTGTGTTTGTTCTTCAGTTCTTCTAGGTCTTTTAAAAACATTTCTTGTATTTTCTGCATTCTATTTCCTGGAATTTGGATCATCTTTACTATCATTACTGTGAATTCTTTTTCAGGCAGCCTGCATATTTCTTCTTCATTTGTTTGGTGTTTTAGGTTTTTACCTTGCTGCTTCATCTGCTGCATTTTTCTCTGTCTTCTCCTTTCCTTTAGTTTACTGTGTTTGGGGTCTCCCTTTCACAGGATGAAGGTTTGTTTTTCTTGTTACTTTTGGTGTCTGCCCCCAGTGGGTGAGGTTGGTTCAGTGGCTTGTGTAGGTTCTGGGTGGAGGCACCTCGTTACACTGTTCTGGTGGATGGCAATTAATCTTGTCCTTCTGGTGGGCAGGGCCATGTCAGGTGGTGTGTGTTGGGGTGTCTGTGAACTTAGTATGACTTTAGGCAGCCTCTCTGCTAATGGGTGGCCCTGTGTTCCTGTCCTGCTAGTTTTTTGACATGGGACCTCCAGCACTGTAGCTTGCTGGCCATTGGGTGGAGCTGGGTCTTAGTGTTGAAATAGAGATCTCTCAGAGAGCACACGCAGATTGATATTATGTGGAGCCAGGAGATTTCTGGTTGTCCAATGTCCTGAAATCGGCTTTTCCACCTCGGAGGCTCACGCCTAATACCTGGCCGGAGCACCAAGACCCTGCCAGCTGCATGCCTTAGAGGAAAAGGAAGGAAAAAATAGAAAAATAAAACAGTAGAACACAAAACCAAATGGTAATAACAATACTAAACAGGCAAAATCACAGGAAGAAACATACACACACATGCTCACAAAAAGGAAACAAACAAACAAGCCACAAAAAGAAAGAAAAGAATAGTGAGCACACTAGGAAAAACAGTAAAAGCAAACCTAAACAGACAAGATCACACGAAGAAACACATACATATACACTCACAAAAAGAGAAAAAGAAAAAAAAATATTAAAATAAAGTAAATAAAATAAAAATACTAAGAATAAAAAAAATAAATAAAATTTTAAAAACAGGAAGAGAGCAACCTAACCAATAAGAAAATCCACCAATGATAACAAGCACTAAAATCTAACTTAAGATAAACATAAAACTGGAAACCAATCAGACCCAGAAAGCAAACCCCAAGTCTACAGTTGCTCCTAAAGTCCACTGCCTCATTTTGGGGAACATTGGTTGTCTAATCAAGTATTCTTCAAATGCAGGGATTTTCAAGTTCGTTTTGGGCATTTAATCTGCTGCTCCTGAGGCTGCACTGAGAAATTTCCCTTTCTCTACTTTGTTCCCACAGCTCCTTGGGTTCAGCTTTGATTTTGGCCCTGCCTTTACGTGTAGGCCGCCCTCAGGCATCTGTTCCCTTCTCAGACAGGAGGAGGTTAAGCAGCAGCTGATTAGGGCTCTCTTGCTCACTCAGGCCAGCGAGAGGGAGGATTACTGTAGTCATAATTGGAATGTGAGGTGAGGCTGCAGTGGCAGAGGCCAGCGTGATATTGCAACAGCCTGAGGGGTGCCATGTTTTCTCCTGGAGGAAGTTGTCCCTGGATCATGGGACCCTGGCAGTGGCATGCTTCACAGGATGCTGGGGTGGTGTAGGTAGTGACCTGCACTTCCACACAGGATTCTTGGTGGCAGTGGTGGTCATGGTAGAGGTTCATGCCCATTCTGGGGTCCAAGCTAATAGCCATGGCTTCCACTTGTCTCTGGAGCTCGCTTAGGTGGTGCTCTGTCTTCTGTGGGCACACGGAGCAGGAATCCCCTCTCGTTGTGCACCCAGAAAAAATGGTCTTTGGGCTATTTGGCAGGTGAGAGTTTTTCCTGGACTCCCTCCAAGCTATCTGTGGCACAGTAGCCTCCTTCAGGCTGTTTTCATGCAGCCATCCTCATTCCTCTCCCTGGGGTCTTACCTCTGGAGCCCAAGCCTCAGCTCCCAGGCACCACCAGGCATGGTGGGTGAGAAGAGAACATCTCAGTTTGGTGAGTGCAAGTCAGCACTGATCCTCTGTGCCGGAATCTCTCCACTTTACCCTCTGCCCCACTGTTGCTGCACTCTCCTCTGTGGCTCTGAAGCTTCCCTCCCTCGCACCCCCCCTTGCCCACCAGTTAAGGGGCTTTGAGTGTGTAGAAACTTTTCATCCTTCACAGCTCGCTTCCAGAGGTGCAGCTCCTGTCCCTATTATTTTGCCTCTGTTTTTTCTGTTTTCTTTTGCCCTAGCCAGGTATGTGGGGATTTTCTTACCTTTGGGGAAGACTGAGGACTTCTGCCAACATTCAGTAGGTGTTTTGTAGGAGTTGTTACACATGTAGATGTATTTTTCATGTTTTTGTGGTGAGGAAGGTGATCTCCACGTCTTACTTCTCTGCCACCTTGAAGGTCCTCAGATAATGCATTTTCCAAAGTGAATATTTGTGGCAAACCTACGTCAAGTAAGTCTATTGGAGCCATTTTTTTTCAAACAGCATTTTCTCACTTCATCTCTGTGTCATATTTTGACAATTCTGCCAATAATTCAAGCTCTCCACCAGACAGAAAAACAGAAAAACAAACAAAAACACAAAAAACAAAAATCTATGATTCACTGAAGGCTCAGATGATGATTATCATTTTTTAGCAATAAAGTATTTTAAAATTAAGTTATGTACATTTTTTAGACATAATGCACTTATTAGACTATCGTCTAATCACACTTAATAGACTATCGTATAGTGTAAACACATCTTTTCTATTCACTGAGAAAACAAAAAACTTGTGTGATTCATTTTAGTGATATGAACTTTATTGAGGCAGCCTGGAACCTAACTTGCAATAACTTCATGGTATGCCTGTATACAACGTGACTGCCTGATATCTACATACACTCATCTTCCCATATATACACGTTAAAGTATATACATTTTCAATAATAACTCATCTCCACACAATAGCCAAATAACCAAACCAAATGAAAACCAGAAAAGCACTTTCCATCTCCTTAAAAGGAATGCAGCCCCATGTTTCATCTGTTATACACTCTAGCTATTAATCTAAGACATCCAGATGATGCCTATTTCTCTTCTAGTGTTGTGCCAGGCCTCTTTATTATTCTACAACTTATGATCTTAAGCAACAAAATGAATCACCTTTAACATAGCCTATGTAATACTAGGGTGTGAAAGGGCCCAGGAGTAGAAATAAATGGAGGGGATTAATAAAATGTACAGTAAAGAACACAAATACAAGTAATATACAGTTACAGTTAATATTACTGTATAACAAACCATCCCAAATCATAGTGAGTTAAAGCAATGACATTTATTTTGCTTCTAAATATGAAATGTGGGCAGGGTGCTTTAGGTACAGCTCACTTCTGCCCCTCTTGGATTCAGCTGGGGTTGTTCAAAAGCTAGAGGCTGGAATCATCTGAAGTCTCAATCAATCATATTTCTGCTAGTAGTTGCTGGCTGTCAGCTGAGACCTGTGCTAGGGCTGTCAATTGCCACACCCATATATCCTTTCCATGTGTCCTAGGCATCCTCATAACATGGTGATTTGTTCCCCAAATGAGCATTCCAAGAGAAAGAGAAAACCAGGAAGAAATTACCCGTGTTATGACATAGTCCCATAACATCACCTCCTTGGTATTCTTTTGGTCTGAGCAGTCACAAGCCCACCCAGGTTCAAAGGAAAGTAAATAGTTTCCACCTGTTGATAAAGCATCAGAAAAGTAACAACTTTTCAAAATTGAAATCTGCCACAATTATCCATACATTCAACTTCAACTTCTTGGTAGTCTTTCATTGGTGGAATGGCCCACACCCTCATTCCTGAGGGTCTTGGAGCTTGGTGGTCCCATCTGGATGTTGCTGTGGTTCTTCCACTGGAAATCATGGTAACATAAGAGCCTCTGGGCTCTGTCTACAATCCTCCTTGCCCCCACTGTCAGGCAGCAATCCTTTTGCTCCTGGTAAGCAGGTTCAAATACTTGGCCACAATCTTCATGCTCTCTTTGCCTGTTTCCTCAGTGGTAGTGGACAGGTGGCGATCTCAGACCCCAGTGCAGCCGAACCATTACTGTGGCCACTTGTGGAAACATTAATCCTTGGGGATTTGCTTTCTACTATCAGTCCCTGGGATGGGCATTCTGTTAATTGGTATAGGATGTAACTGTGAGAGGTGCAACCCAGTTTTCCACATCTTGGTTCCCATGTCCACATATTCTGGCTGTGCAAGGAGCTCCATATGGTGGCCCCTTGGTCCAGGCACACACTTCATCTTATAAGACAGCATCCCTACCTGACACAATGTTTCTCTTGCCTGGGGTCTTCAGGTGGCCTCTCCATGATATCTGAGGCCAACTGTTTCAGGGTGATGGAGAGACAGGGGAACCTTGTGGGCATCAGTCATTGCTTGCTTCTTTGGATTAAAAGAAAATTTTCTTTTTGCTGGGGGTGGTGGCAATAAGGGTTGGAAGGTTAAAAAATGGTCTGGAGTCTCATGTTTAAAAGTTATTGCAATAGCCAAGGAAACATTGATTGGCCTTTTATCAAGCCAGTGAAAAGAGATGTTCAAGAGATGTTTAAGCATCTCTCCATTCATTCATGTATTCATCTACCCACTTATCTGCTCACCTGTCTGTCTGTCCATTCATGCATCCATTTATTCCTTTGGCAGCTGTATGTTCTGCGCCATGCCTTCCTAACCCACACACACCTTGGGTTGGCACAGGAATTAAGTCAGACCCCTGACTACCAGAAGCTTCCAAGTAGCATATTCAGACCTGTAAACAGGGAAGCAACAGCTCACTGCAAAAAGCATAATGGTGGAAGTACACAGAGGAACAGAGGTGACACAGAGAAGGTAATGATGCCCTCTGGCTGGATCTGGGGAAGGCCTCCAGTGGAGGTAACTTCTGAGCCGCAGACAGGTAAGAATCCAGTGACTTCCATTCAGCCCAGAATCATGCTCACAGTCCAATAGCATCCACAGACTGAGAAACACTTTTGGCCTGAAGTTTTCAGTTTTCCCTTTAATCAACATGTTGCTCCCTTTCCCAGCAAGGTTCTGACTTAGATATCCAAATCATTACTTGCTGAAATCAAAGGGATTGGTTTTTATTTGTGATTCAATTGACTATGATACACTGTATTACAACTACAGATCAAAAAGATTTTGTGGTAACATATACATAACATAAATTTTATCACTTTAACCACTTCTAGGGATACAATTCAATGGCATTAAGCACACTCACAATGTTGTGCAACCACCACAGCTATCCATTTACAGAACCTTTCTGTCATCCAAAACAAAAACTACATACCACTTAAGCAAGCATACCACTTAAGCAAAAAACTACTTACCACTTCTCTGCTCCACCCAAACTTTGGTAACAACTAGCTTACTTTCTTTCTCTGTGGATCTGCCTGTGTCACATATATACAATGGAATATTACTCAGCCATAAAAAGAAATGAAATTGAGTCATTTGTAATGAGGTGGATGGGCCTAGAGTCTGTCATACAGTGAAGTAAGTCAGAAAGCAAAAGACAAATACCATATGCTAACACATATATATGGAATCTAAGAAAAAATAATGTCATGAAGAACCTAGGAGTAAGACGGGAATAAAGACAAATATATATGCCACATCTTGTTTATCCATTCATCTGTTGGTGGACATTTGAATTATTTCCACCTTTCAACAAATGTGAATAATGGCACTATGAACATTGGTGTACAAGTATCTTTTTGAGTCCCTGCTTTCAATTAAGGTATAGGTCTTAGAATTAGAATTGCTGGATTATATAGTAACTCTAGTTTTAGCTTTTTTGAGGAAGTACAGAGCTATTTTCCACAGAGGATGAACTATTTTACATTCCCACCACCAATATTCAGGGTTCCAATTTCTCCATATGCTTGCCAACATTTTTTATTTTGATATTTTAAGATATAATTGTCATCTTAATGAGCACAAAATAGTATTTCATTGTGGTTTTGATTTGCATTTCCCTAATGATTAGTGATGTCGAGCATCTTCTCATGTGTTCATTGGTCATCTACATGTCTTCTTTGAAGAGGAGTCTATTCAAGGCATTTGCCCATTTTTTATTTGTGTTTTGTTGTTGTTGTTCACTTGTAGGAATTCTTTAATCTAGATATTAGCTAGAAGTTCTACATATTAATTCCTTATCAGATATATAATTTACAAATGTTTTCTCTATTCTGCGGAGTCTTTTAACTTTCTTAGAGTATTCTTTCATAAGCAAAAGTTTTTAATTTTTATAAAATCCAATGTATCTACTTTTTCTTTTATTGTATTCTTTTGCTGTTATATCCAAGAACTCATTGTCACATAAAATATCAGGAAGATTACCCCCTTTGCTTTCTTCTAAGAATTTTATAGTTTTAGCTTTTACAGTGGATTTATTTCTAGTTTATTTTTCTCTTAACAGTCTCCTCTGATGGTAACTCCAATACTAATTTTCAACATGACCATCCTCAGCAACTCTAGGTAGTATGATGAATTGCAACATTTCTCAGAGACTGCTTCACACAGAACTGACTGGATCTCTAGGGCTCTCAGGCTCTGCTTCTCTTTGTCCTCTCTTTTCAAAACAGCCCATGTATTGCAAACTTAAGTTTTTCCAGGAAGAAACCAATAAATATTACAGCAGTGATAAAAGAAATAGGGAAACTAAAAATAAGTGAAAATCCATCAAACAAAAAGTTGGTTCTATGAAAAGATAAACGAATTTGACAAGATTTTAACTAGGTTTACTAAGAAAAAGGAGAGAAGACTCAAATTACATCTGATTATACAGAAATTAAGAGGGTTATAAAAGATGTCAACTACAATTGGCACTGGCCAATGGAACTTGCCATCTACCTCTACAAAGATTAAATCATGAGCTGATGGCTACTGACTTTCAACACCCCCTGAAAGAAGTTCAGGGTGAAGAGCAGAAATGAGGCACTCTGTGCCCTGGAAAAAACTGGCAGAACAGGTCTTCAGATAGTTTGATGTTTTCAGGAGATGACTCAATGAGCCCAATTCTTGTATCTCTTCATATACAATAAAGCACTAAAATCCTTTATGCTGACGTCTGCTCCTCATGACTAGCAGTGCCTTCCCAAGAGTAGCAGAACCTTATGCAAAAAATATGTGCTTGATTGCATGTACTCCACCTTCACCAAAATCACAAAAACTGACCTCCCCCCACCTCTATGGAGCAGTTTATCAGAGCTATCTGAGATGCCGTCTCCTGGGCTATAGTCCTCATTTTCCGCCAAATAAAACTTAACTCACAATTCTCACGTTGTGTATTTTTTTCAGTCATCAAAGTGTAGTATAAACAACTTTGTGCCAACCAATTGTATAACCGTGATGAAATAAAAACATTCTTAGAAACACACAACTCACTAAGACTGATTACAAATAGTCTGAATCAGCAACCAAAAACCTCCCCAAACCATACTCTCTTGATTACTGTAGCTTTGTAGTATAGTCTGAAGTCAGGGAGTCTGGTTCCTCCAGCTCCATTTTTCTTTCTCAAGATTGCTTTGGATATTCATGGTCTTTTGTGTTTCCATACAAATTGTGAATTTTTTTGTTCTAGTTCTGTGAAAAATGTCATTGGTAGTTTGATAGGGATTGCATTGGATCTGTAGATTGCTTTGGGTAGTATAGTCGTTTTCACAATGTTGATTCTTCCAATCCAAGAACATGGTATATCTCTATATACGTTTGTGTTGTATTTGATTTCTTTCATCAGTGTCTTATAGTTTTCTGCATACAGGCCTTTTGCCGCCTTAGGTAGGTTTATTCCTAAGTATTTTATTCTTTTTGTTGCAATGGTAAATGAGATTGTTTCTTAATTTCTCATTCTGAACTTTCACTGTTAGTGTATAGGAATGCAAGAAATTTTTGTGTATGAATTTTGCATCCTGAGACTTTACTAAATTCATTGATTAGCTCTAGTATTTCTCTGATGACATCTATACAATTTTCTATGTATAGTGTCATGTTATATGCAAAGAGTGACAGTTTTACTTCTTTTCCATGTGACACAGAAACAGACAGATATATAGAGAACAGACTCGTGGTTACCAAGGGGTGTGGGGAGGGGGAGGGATGGATTGGGAGTCTATGTTTAGCAGTTGCCAATTATTATATATAAGATAGATAATCAACAAAGTCCTAGTGTATAGTATGGGAAACTATAATTTAATGTCCTGTGATAAAATCATAATGGAAAAGAATGTGAAAAGAATATGTATATGGGATTCCCTGGTGGCGCAGTTGTTGAGAGTCTGCCTGCTGATGCAGGGGACATGGGTTCATGCCCCCGTCCAGGAAGATCTCACATGCCGGGGAGTGGCTGGGCCCGTGATCCATGGCCGCTGAGCCTGTGTGTCTGGAGCCTGTGCTCTGCAACGGGAGAGGCCACAGCAGTGAGAGACCCGTGTACCACAAAAAAACACAAAAATAAAAGAATATGTATATATGTGTGTGTGTGTGTGTGTGTGTGTGTATGTACAACTGAATCAGTTTGTTATACAGCAAAATAAACACATTATAAATCAACTATAGTTCAATAAAATTTAAGAACATAAGCTTAAAAAACTCCCCCCCAAAAAGCCCATAATCAAATTACCTCACTTCTGAATTGTCCAAAACTTTTATAGAAAACTTCTCCACAAATACTTCCAAGAAAAAAAAAAAACTTCTTCAGAAACAAGAAGGAATGAATCTGAACTTACTCCATGAGGCCAGCCTTTCCCTGATACCAAAACCAGAGAAAGACACTACAGACAAATATCCTTGGTGAATATTGATGCAAAACTCCTCAACAAAGTACTAGCAAAGAGACTTGAACAGCACATTAATAAGATTGTACACCATTACCAAGTGGTATTTATTCCTGCAGAGCAAAGATGGTTCAACATAGAAAAATCAATCAATGCTACAGCACATAAACAGAATGAAAGTTAAAATCCACATGATCATTTCAATTGATGCAGAGGAACACTTGATAAAATTCTACAAATTTTCATGATAATCACAATGAACATTCTCGGCATAGAGGGATATTATATCAACATACTAAAATCCTTGTTGGAAAGCCTACAGATAACATTGTATCCAATTGTGAAAGGTCAAAAATGTTTTCTCTAAGATCAAGAATAAGACAAAGATGCCTTCTTTTGCCATTTTTATTTAAGATTGCAATGGAAGTCCTAGACAGAGTGATTAGGCAGGAAAAAAGGGAAAAAAAGGCATCCAAATTGGGAACGAAGAAGTAAAATTATCTCTGTTCACTGACAAAAAGATATCATATATAGAAAACCGTAGATGTTACACACAAACACACACACAAACACACACACAATTAGAACAAATAAAATAATTCAGCAGAGTTGCAAATAATTAATACAAAATTAATATGCAAAGAACTCAGTCATATTCTGTACACTAACAGTAATCCATAAAGGAAATTCAGAAAATTCCATTTACAATAATGTCAAAACAATATTTAGGTATAAGCTTAAAAAAATGTGAAAGTGATACACTGAAAACAAAACATTGCTCGAGGAAAGTAAAGAAGACATAAATAAATGGAAAGATATCTCATGTTCATGGATTGGATCAAGACTTAATATTGTAAATATATCAATACCACACAAAGAAATCTACAGATTTAATGTAACCCCTATCAAAATCCCAATGGCATTTTTTACAAAAATAGAAATATCCATCCTAAACTTCATATGGAATGACAAGGAAGTCTGAATAGCCCAAACAAATTTAAAAAGTAGAAATTTAGAGGTTCTCAATGCTTCCTGATTCAAAACTTCTAACCAAGCTAGAGTAATCAAATTAGTGTAGTAATGGCACATAAAAGTGTACATATATACCAATGGAATAGAATAGAATAGGGAAGTCGGAAATAAACCCTGAAATATATGGTGAAATTATTTTCAAAAAGAGGAGAAGATAGATTTTTCAGAAAAAATAGTGCTGTGAAAACAGAATATCTAAATGCAAAACAATGAATTTGGAACCCATCTTACATGATATACAGAAATTTAATCAAAATGGATCAAAGACCTAAATGTAAGAGCAAAAACTATAAAGAAAGAAAGTTTATAAGAAAACATATGGGAGAAACTTTAGACATTGCATTTTGCAAACTTCATGGATATGAAACTGAAATCAGAGCAACCAAAGGAAAAAAATGATTATTTGGACTTCCTTAAAATTAAAAAATTCTGACAACGATCCCTCAAGCCCCAACCCAGCCTCTAACCCAGGCATGCACACCATGTGGGGAGTGAGGTGGGGAGTGAAACCACCACAGAATTTCAGTCACAAGCTCTCAAGCCTCAGCTATGCCACCAACCAAAGCAGAGACTGATATCAAATCTGGGAGAAACCTAAGTACCTCAGGACTTCTGCTACAGCACCTCAGGATCTGCCCCTATCCTAATAAGGCAGTGACAGCCATTGAGCAAAGCAGATGCCCCAGCTTGAACATGACCCTTTCTTTAGCCCATCCAACTCCAGTGTGACCTCCCACCAAGGCACTGGCTGCCAGCACACCCTGGGGGAGATTCAGCCCATGCCTACTTCAGATACAGCTCTCCCACCAAAGCCACTGGACACACACAAACTGCACAGTGATGCTCCAACAAAAGAACACACATTGTAAGACCAGGATAGGTAACTGTTTCACCTAATTTCATAGAGACAGAGAAAGTTAAACAAAATGAGAAGACCAAAGAATATGTTTCTAATTGAAAAACAAGAAAAAAAAACCTGTGGGAAATACCCTAATGAAACAGAGATAAATAACTTACCTGAAAAGAATTCAAAGCAATAGTACTAAGAATGCTAACTGAAAATGTGATAAGAAGAGATGTACACAGTGAGAATTTTAACAAAGAACTAGAAACTATAAAAAGTATCCAATCAGAGCTGAAGTAGGCAATAACTGAAATGAAAAGTACACTAAAGGGAATTAAGAAGAGATTAATTGATACAGTCTTCTGTATCTCTTCTTACACATAAGCAAGCTGGAAGATAGAAATATGGATATCAACTAACCAGAACTGCAGAAAAAAAAACCCAAAACAAAAATAACACAAAACAAAATCAGCAACAGAAAACCCCAACAATTATTTAAAACATGAGTATAGTTTAAGGGGTCACTGGGACAACATTAATCATACTAACATTCACAGTATATAGGTTCTAGAAGGAGAAGAGAAGAACAATAGGTCAAAAATGTATTTGATGAAATTTTGGCTGAAAACCTCCCACACCAAAAAGGGAACAGATATTCAGGGACAGGATGCACAGAGAGTCTCAAACAATATAAACCCAAGAGACTCAAACTGACAGATAAATAAAATGGGAAATGTTTATGATAAGAGAGAATTGTAAAGGCAGCAAGAGAAAAACAAAGTCAAATTCAGGTGAACCCCCATAAAGCCATCAGCTGATTTTTCAGCAGAAGCTTTGCAGGCAAGAAGGGAGTGTCATGATATATTCAAAGTTCTAAAAGAAAAGAAAAAACCCCTACAACCTAGGATACTCTACCCAGCAAATTTATCATTCAGAATTGAAGAAGAGAAGACAGAGTTTCCCAGAGAAGCCAAAACTAAAAGTGTTCATCAATACTAAACTGATCTTACAAGAAGTGTTAAAGGGTTTACTTAAATGAAAAAGAGAAGGATACAAAAGGAAATAAAAAATTACAGGAAGGCGAACTCCTCACTGATAAAAGAAAATGTGTAGTAATGTCTATGTATCAAACACTTAAGCTAGTAGGAAGGTTAAAACATAAATTGTAAAATCAAGTATAACTATAATAAACAGTCAAGGGGTAGACATGAAGATAAAAATATGACATTAGCAACACAAAAACTGTGTGTGGGATAAAAATATAGAGCATTCAGAATGTGTTTGAACCTAAAGGATTATCAGTTTAAAACAAGTAGATGTTGAAATATGTAAGTTCCATGGTAACCATAAATCAAAAAACTACAACAAATACACAAAAACATCAGAGAAAAGGAAACATAACACTAACTAAAATCGTCAAACTACAGGGGAAGAAACTAAGAAAAGAAGAGAAGAACAGAGATGAACTACAAAAACAACCAGAAAACAAGTAACAAAATGGCAATAAGTATATACCTATCAATAATCACTTTAAATGCCAACAAACTCATGCTGCAATCAAAAGACATAGGTTAGCTTATTGGATTAAAAAAGACACATCTATATCCTGCCTACAAGAGACTCACTTCAGAGCTAAAGACACACAGACAGTGATTGTATCTTTAAAAGAAGATAAAGCTGAAGTAACAATTCTCATAACAGACAATGGATATTTTAAAACAAAGTGTATAGAGAAAAGACAAAGAAGGACATTACATAATCATAAAGGGAAAAGTTCAAGAAGAGCATGTAAGATTTGTAAACATATATATACCTAAAATAGGGGCACCTAAATATGTAAAGCCAATATTAACAGACATAAAGGAAGAAATAAACAATAATACAATAATAATAGGGGACTTTAGGGAATTCCCTGGTGGTCCAGTGGTTTGAATTCAGTGCTTTCACAGCTGGGGCCTGGGTTTAATCCCTGGTCAGTGAACTAAGATCCTGCAAGCCACGTGGCACTGACCCCCCCCAAACAATAATAATAATAGGGGACTTTAACAGCCCCACTTACATCAGTGGACAGATAATCCAGAAAATAATGAGGAAACAGTGGTCTTACATTACACATTAGAACAGTTGGACTTATTGGATATCTATAGAATATTCCATCCAAACACAGCAGAATACACTTGTTTTAAGTGCACATGGAACAGTCTGCAGGATAGATCACTTACTAGACAGCAGAACAAGTCTCAACAAATTTATGTGGATAGAAATTATATCAAGCAATTTTTCCAAACATAACAGTATGAAACTAGAAATTAATTACAGAAAGAAAAATGAGAAAAACACAAACAGGAGATAAAACAACATGCTACAGAAAAACCAAGAAATCTTCAAAGAAATCAAAAGAAAAATTAGAAAATAACTTGAGAAAAATGAAAATTAAAACACAACTTTCCAAATTCAATGGGATGTAGCAAAAGCAGTTCTAAGAGGGAAGTCTATAGCAACACAGGCCTACCTGAAGAAGCAGGAAAAAGTAAGACTCAAAAAAAAAACTTAACCAGCCACCTAATGGAATTAGAAAAAGAAGAACTAACAAAGCTCAAAGTCAGC
>NW_020172726.1:470363-472863 GCF_003031525.2 Neophocaena asiaeorientalis asiaeorientalis
AAACACACGAGTGGTGTTTTTGAAATGATAAAAAAAATTGACTTTAATCAGGCTCATTAAGAAAGAAAGTGGACTCAAATAAACAAAATATGAAATGAAACAGAGAGATTACAATCCATATAACAGAAATACAATCATAAAAATATAGTACAAATAGTTAAATGCCAACAAATTGGAAACCTATATGAAATGGATAAATTATTATTAATATACAATATTCCAAGACTGAATCAAGAAGAAATAGATCATCTGTACCAACCAACTACATGTATTAAAATTGAATCATAAATCAAAAACTCCCAACAATAATGCAGACTCCAACAACGTCACAGATGAACTCTACCAAATGTAGAAAAAAACTAGACAGCTACATGTCAAGGAATGAATTTAGAACATTTTCTCAGACTATGTACAAAATAAGCCCCAAAGGTGTAAAGACCTGAATGTAACATTGGAAACCATCAATCTTCTAAAGTAAAACATAGGCTATACACTCTGACATAAGTCCTAAATTTCTTTTAATCTGTCTCCTCAGGCAACAGAAAGAAAAGCAAAAATAAACAAAATGACCAAATTAAATTTAAAAACTTTTGCACAGCAAAGGAAACCATCATGAAAACAAAAAGACAACCTAGTGAATGGGAGAAGATATTTTCAAATGATATGACTGATAAGGGATTAATATCCAAACTTTACAAAGAGATCATACAATTCAGTATCAAAGAAGCCAATAATCTTATTTTAAAAATGGGCAGAAGACCTGAATAGACACTTTTTCCAAGGAAGACATACAGATTGCCAAAAGGCATGTGTAAAGATGCTCAACACTACTAATCATCAGGGAAATGCAAAACCACGAAGAGATATCACCTCACACCTGTCAGGATGGTTATTGTAATAAGATAACAAATAACACATATTGGTAAGGATATGGACAAAAGGGAACCCTAGTACACTGTTGATGTGTATGTAAATTGGTGCAGCCACTATGGAAAACAGTTCCTCAAAAAACTAAAAATAGAACTACCACATGATCCAGCAATTCCATTCTTGGGAATATATCCATAGTGCATGAAAACCATAATTTGAAAGACATGCACCCCAACATTCATAGCAGCATTATTTAGAATGTCCAATATATGGAAGCAACCTAAGTGTACATCAACAGATGAACTGATAAAGAAGATGTGACTATATATATATATGTATATATACACATACATACACACAATGGAATATTATTTGGCCATAATAAAATGAACTTTTGCCATTTGCAACAACATGAGTGGACCTTTACTATGTTTAGTGAAGTTTAGTCAGACAGAGAAAGACAAACACTGTATGTTTTCACTTATATATGTAATCTAAAAAATGAAACCAACTAAGGAATATAACAAAACAGAAACAGACTTATAGTTACAGAGAACAGATTAGTGGTTACCAGTGAGGAGAAGGGGAGGGGGAGGAGCAAGATAGGCAAAGGCAATTAAGAAGTACACACTACTATGTATAATATAAATGATACAAATATGTAATGTACAGCACAGGGAATACAGCCAATATAATATAATATAATAAATTTAAATGGATTATAATCTCTCTAATAATGAATCACTATGTTGTACACCTGAAACTAATATCACGTTATAAGTTAACTATACTTCAATAAAAAAGAAAAAAAGAAAAATTTAAACTTCTATACATCAAAGTACACAGTCAACAGAGTGAACAGGCAACCTATAGCCTGGGAGAATAGATTTGCAAATCATATGTCTGATAAGCACTTAGTATCTAGAATATATAAATAATTCTTTCAAAGGGCTTAAATAGATAGTTCTCTAAAGGAGATATACAAATGGCCAATAAGCATATGAAAAAATGCTCAGCATCACCAATCATTAATGAAATGCAAATCAAATTCACAATGAGATACAACTTCACACTCATTAGAACTGCTACAAAAAAAAGCAGAAGAGTAGATTTTACAGGTTCTAATTACAGGAAAAAAAATTGCAACTACGTATGATGACAGGTACTAATCAAACATTGTGACAAATATTTTGCAACATATACAAATATCTAATTACAATATTGCTCACCTGAATTGTTATATATTGTAACAATTACAATATGTAATATGTTACACAAGTATACATTAAAAAAAAACAAGTTTTGGAGATGATGTTTATGAATTGGACCCTTGTGCCCTGTCCATAGAAATGTATAATGCTTCTGTGCAAAACATTATGGTAGTTCCTCAAAAAAGTAAAAGTAGAATTACTGTATTATCTAGCAATTCCACATCTGGATATATATGTAAAATAATTGAAGAGAGGATCTTGAAGAGATTTGTACACCCATATTCACAGTATATTTTTTATTTGTTTTTTTAAATAAAAATGGAAATTTATTTCTCAGAGTCCTGGAGGAAGGGATGCCCAAGATCAAGGTGCCAGCAGATCTGTGTGTGGTGAGGTCAGCTTTCTGATTCATAGACAGC
>NW_020172726.1:472950-515798 GCF_003031525.2 Neophocaena asiaeorientalis asiaeorientalis
TATATATATATATATATATATATATATATATATACATACATATATGTATGTATGTATGTATATATGTATGTATACATACATATATTTTTAACATTCTCTTCCATTATAGGTTACTACAAGATATTGAGTATTGCCCCTTGTGCTATACAGTAGGCCCTTGTTGGTTATCTATTTTATATACAGTAGTGTGTATATTTTAATCTCAAACTATTTATTTGTTAGTTTATTTATTCTTGGCTGCGTTGGGTCTTCATTGCTGTCTACGGGCTTTCTCTCTAGTTGTGGTGAGCAAGGGCTACTCTTCATTGTGGTGTGTGGTCTTCTCACTGCGGTGGCTTCTCTTGTTGTGGAGCATGGGCTCTAGGCATGCAGGCTTCAGTAGTTGCCACGCACAAGCTCAGTAATTGCAGCATACAGGTTGTAGAGCACAGGCTCTGTAGTTGTGGCGCATGGGCTTAGTTACTCCATGAGATGTGGGATCTTCCCAGACCAGGGACTGAACCCATGTCCCATGCACTGGCAGGCAGATTCTTAACCACTGCTCCACCCGGAAAGTCCTAATCCCAAACTCTTAATTGATCACTCTCCCCCATCCATTTTGGTAGCTATAAGTTTATTTTCCATGTTTGTGAGTCTATTTCTGTTTTGTAAATAAGTTCATTGGTATATTTTAGATTGCACATATAAGTGATATCATATGAAATTTGCCTTTCTCTCTCTGGCTTACTTCACTTAGTTATGGTAATCTCCAGGTCCATCCATCCATGTTGCTTCAAATGGCATTATTTCATTCCTTTTTTTATTTCTTTTTGGTTGAGTAATACCACATCTTCTTTATCCACTCATCTGTCAATGGACACTTAGGTTGCTTCCATGCCTTGGCTATCTTAAATAGTGCTGCTATGAACACTGGGGTGTTCATCTTTTCGAACTGTAGTTTAACTCCAGATATATGGCCAGGAGTGCAATTGCAAGATCATATGGTGGCTCCACTTTTAGTTTTTAAAGGAAACTCCATACTGTTATGCATACTGGCTGTACCACCTTACAGTCCCACCAACAGTGTAGGAGGGTTCCTTTTTTGTCACACCCTCTCCAGCATTTATTGTTTGTAGACTTTTTGATGATGGCCAGTGTGAGGTGATAACCTGTATTTTTGATTTGCATTTCTCTAAATATTAGTGGTGTTGAGCATCTTTTCATGTTATATTTGGCCATCTGCATGTTCTCCTTGGAGAAATATCTATTTAGTTCCTCTGCTCATTTTTTGATTGGGTTGGTTTTTTTTTTGATATTGAGCTGTATGAGCTGTTTGTATATTTTGGAGCTTAATCTCTTGTCAGTCACATTATTTTCAAATATTTTCTCCCATTCTGTAGGTTGTCTTTTTGTTTTGTTGATGGTCTCCCTTGCTGTGCAAAACCTTTTAATTTTAATTGGGTCCCATTTTTATGTTTTTATTTCCATTACTCTAGGAGATATATCCAAAATGATATTGCTGTAATTTATGTCAAGGAGTTTTCTGCCTATGATTTCCTCTAGGATTTTTATAATACCTGGTCTTAAAATTAGATCTTTAATTTATTTTGAGTTTATGTTTGTGTATGGTGTTAGTGAATGTTCTAATTTCATTCTTTTACATGTAGCTATCCAGTTTTCCCAGCACCACTTACTGAAGTGACTGTCTTTTCTCCATTTTATATTCTTTCCTCCTTTGTTGTAGATTAATTGACCATAAGTATATGGTTTTATTTCTGGGCTTTTATCCTGTTCCATTGATCTATATTTCTGTTTTTCTGCCAGTACTATTCTGTACCATGAAATGGCATATTTAAAGTGCTGGAAAAAAACTGTTAATCAAGAATTCTATATCTGGCAAAATTTTCTCAAAAAATGGAGAAGAAATTAAGGCATTCCCAAATAAACTAATCTGAAGGAGTTGATTACTTGTAGAACTGCCCTAAAAGAAATGCTAAAGGGTGTCCTTCAGGTGAAATGAAAGGATAGTGGACAATGAACTGAAGCCATATGAAGAAAAAAGGAACTCCTCTAAAGGTAATTACATAGGTAAATACAAAAGCATGAATCATTCTGCTTTTGGTTTGTAAGATCACTTTTTGATTCCCATATGATTTAAAAGACAAGTGCAAAACACAATAATTATGAATTCATAATAATGGATACAAAATATAGAAAGATGTAATTTAGGACAAGAACAACATAAGGAGGGTGGAGATATACAGGGGAAGAATTTTGTGTACAAGATTGTTACCAATTTAGGATGCTAAATGTCATCATCATGGGAACCACGAATAACTAAAATAAATCCAGAAAGAAAATAAAAGCAGAATAAAATGGTAAAAAAGAAGAAAAATCAATCAAACAAAAAGAGCACTGCACTACAGGAATTAACAAATGGCAAAGATATCAGATATATAGAAAGCAAGAAGCAAAATGGCAGAAGCGATTTCTTCAGTAATCACTTAAATTTTTTGAATTAATATTTATTGGAGTATACTTGCTGTAAAATGTTGTGTTTGTTTCTACTACACAGCAAAGTGAATCAGCTATATATATACATATATCCCCTATTTTTTGAATTTCCTTCCCATTTAGGTCACCACAGTGCATTAAGTAGAGTTCCCTAGGCTATACAGTATGTTCCCATCAGTTGTCTATTTTATACATAATATCAGTTGTATGTAGGTATCAACAAAAATCTCCCAATTTCTCTAACCCCACCCCTCTCCCCCTTGGTATCCATACATTTCTTTACATCTGTGTCTCTAATTCTGCTTTGTAAATAAGGACATCTATACCATTTTTCTAGATTCCACACATATGCATTAATATAGGATGTTTGTTTTTCTCTTTCTGACTTACTTCACTCTAAGACTCTCTCTAGGTCCATCCATGTCTCAGTGAATGACCGAATTTCATTCCTTTTCCATGGCTGTGTAATATTCCATTGTACATATGTACGACATCTTCTTTATCTATTCCTCTGTTAAAGGACATTTAGGATGCTTCCATGTCCTGGCTATTGTAAATAGTGCTACTATGAACATTGGGGTGCTTATGTCCTCTTTTTTTTTAAACATCTTTATTGGAGTATAATTGCTTTACATTGTTGTGTTAGTTGCTGCTGTATAACAAAGTGAATCAGCTATACATACATATATATATATATATATATATATATATATATATATATCCCCTCAATGGTTTTCTCTGGGTATATGCCCAATAGTGGGATTTCTGGGTCATATGGTAATTCTATTTTTAGTTTTCTAGGGAACTTCCATAATGTTCTCAACAGTGGCTGTATCGATTTACTTTCCCACCAACTGTGTAGGAGGGTTCCCTTTTTTCCACACCCTTTCAAACATTTATTGTTTGTAGAATTTTTGATGATGGCCATTCTGACCAGTGTGAGGTAATACCTCATTGTAGTTTTGGTTTGTATTTCTCTAATAATTAGTGATGTTGAGCACCTTTTCATGTGCTTTTTGGCCATTTTTATGTCTTCTTTGGAGAAATGTCTATTTAGGTCTTCTGCCCATTTTTTGATTGGCTTGCTTGTTTTTTTCATGTTGAGCTGCTGCATGAGCTGTTTGTATGTTTTGGAGATTCATCCCTTGGCAGTTGTTTCGTTTGAAAATATTTTTTCCCATTCTGAGGGTCGTCTTTTCATCTTGTTTATGGATTCCTTTGGTGTGCAAAATTTTTAAGCTTAATTAGGTCAAAAAAGTTTAATTGGGTCAAAAAAGATCTTGCTGCAACTTATGTCAGAGAGTGTTCTGCCTGGGTTTTTCTCTAAGAGTTTCATAGTGTCTGGCCTTACATTTAGGTCTTGAATCCATCTTGAGTTTAGTTTTTGTGTATGGTGTTACAGAATGTTCTAATTTCTTTCTTTTACATGTAGCTGTCCAGTTTTCCCAGCACCACTTATTGAAGAGGCTATCTCTTCTCCCCTGTATATTTTTGCTTCCTTTGTCATAGATTAGGTGACCATAGGTGTATGGGTTTATCTCTGGGATTTCTATCCTGTTTCACTGATCTATATTTCTGTTTTTGTGCCAGTACCATACTGTCTTGATTACTGTAGCTTTGTAGTATAGTCTGAAGTCAGGGAGTCTGATTCCTCCAGCTCCGTTTTTCTCAAGATTTCTTTTGTTGTTCGGGTCTTTTGTGTTTCCATACAAATTATGATTTTTTAAATTCTAGTTCTGTGAAAAATGCCATTGGTAGTTTGATAGGGATTGCATTGAATCTGTATATTGCTTTGGGTAGTAATAATTATTTTCACAATATTGATTCTTCTAATTCAACAGCATGTTGTATCTCTCAATCTGTTTGTGTCACCTTTGATTTATTTCATCAGTATCTTATAGTTTTGTGAGTACAAGTTCTTTGCCCCTTTAGGTAGGTTTATTCCTAGGTATTTTATTCTTTTTGTTACAATGGTAAATGGGATTGTTTCCTTAATTTTTTCTGATTTTTCATTGTTAGTGTATAGGAATGCAAGAGATTACTGTGTATTAGCTTTGTATGCTACAACTTTACTAAATTCATTGATAAGCTCTAGTAGTTTTCTGGTGGCATCTTTAAGGTTTCTATGTATAGTATCATGTCATCTGCAAACAGTGACAGGTTTACTTCTTTTCCAATTTGGATTCCTTTTATTTCTTTCTCTTCTCTGATTGCTGTGGCTAGGACTTCCAAAATTATGTTGAATAATAATGGCAAGAGTGCACATCCTTTTCTTCTTTATGATCTTAGAGGAAATACTTTCAGTTTTTCACCATTGAGAATAACATTTGCTGTGAGTTTGTCATATATGGCCTTTCATTTGTTGAGGTAGGTTCCCTCTATACCTGCTTTCTGGAGAGTTTTGTCATAAATGATGTTGAATTTTGTCAAAAGATTTTACT
This sequence comes from Neophocaena asiaeorientalis asiaeorientalis, assembly GCF_003031525.2. Classification (NCBI taxonomy): domain Eukaryota; kingdom Metazoa; phylum Chordata; class Mammalia; order Artiodactyla; family Phocoenidae; genus Neophocaena; species Neophocaena asiaeorientalis. The sequence continues at coordinate 477,885 of NW_020172726.1, forward strand.
GCATCTATTGAGAAGATCATTTTTTTACTTCAGTTTATTAATATGGTGTATCTCATTGATTGATTTGTTTATATTACAGAATCCCTGTATTCCTGGGATAAACCCCACTTGATCATGGAGTATGATCTTTTAATTTGTTGTTGGATTCGGTTTGCTAGTATGTTGTTAGTGATTTTTGTGTCTATCTTCATCAGTGATATTGGTTTGTCATTTTCGTTTTATTGTGATATCTTTATCTGGTTTTGGTATCAGGCTCATGGTAGTCTCATAGAATGATCTTGGGAGTATTCCACACTCTGCCATATTTTTGGAAGAGTTTGAGAAGAATAGCTGTTAGCTGTTCTCTAAATATTTGGTACAATTCTCCTGTGAAGCCATCTGGTCCTGGACTTTCGTTTGTTGGAATCACAGTTTGTGTGTTTGTAGTCACAGTTTCAATTTCAGTACTTGTGATTGGTCAGTTCATATTTTCTCTTTCTTCGTGGTTCAGTGTTGGAAGGTTGTACATTTCTAAGAAATTGTCCATTTCTTCCAGGTTTTCCACAGGAAAACTATATTGGCATATAGTTGCTTGTACTAGTCTCATGATCCTTTGTATTTCTGTGGTTTCCTTTGTCACTTCTCCTTTTTCATTTCTAATTGTATTGATTTGAGTCCTCTCCATTTTTTTCTTGATGAGTCTGGCTAAAGGTTTTTCAATTTTGTTTATCTTCTCAAAGAATCAGCTTTTAGTGTTATTGATCTTAGCTATTGTTTTCTTCATTTCTATTTCATTTATTTCTGCTCTTATCTCTATGATTTCTTTCCTTCTACTAACTTGGGGTTTTGTTTGTTTTTCTTTCTCTAGTTGCTTTAGGTGTACATTTAGGTTGTTTATTTGAGATTTTTCTTGTTTCTTGTGGTGGGATTCTATTACTATAAACTACCTTGTTAGAACTCCATTTGCTGCATCCCATAGGTGTTGGGTCATCATTTTATCTTTTTCATTTGTTTCTAGGTAATTTTTCCATTTCCTCTTTGATTTCTTCAGTGATCTCTTGGTTATTTAGTAGCTTATTGTTTAGCCTCCATGTGATTGTATTTTTTTACAGGTTTTTTCCTGTAATTGACTTCTAATCTCATAGCAATGTGTTTGGAAAAGATGTTTGATATGGTTTCAATTTTCTTAAATTTACCAAGGCTTGAATTTTGACCCAAGATATGATGTATCTTGGAGAATATTCCATGAGCACTTGAGAAGAACGTGTATTCTGTTGCTTTCAGTTGTAATGTTCTATAAATATATCAATTAAGTTTATTTGGTCTATTGTGTTATTTAAAGCTTTTGCTTCCTTATTTATTTTCTGTCTGGATTATCTATCCATTGGTCTATGTGGGGTGTTAAAAATCACCCACTATTATTTTCTTATGGTTGATTTCCCCTTTTATGGCTGTTAGCATTTATTTTATGTATTGAGGTGCTCTTATGTTGGGTTCATCAATATTTTCAACTATTGTATCTTCTTCTTTCATTGATCCCTTGGTCATTATGTAGTGTCCTTTTTTGTCTCTTGTAATAGTCTTTATTTTAAACTCTATCTTGTCTGATATATGTATTGCTACTCTAGATTTCTTTTGATTTCCATTTGCATGGAATATCTTCTTCTATCCCCTCACTTTCAGTTTGTACTTGTACTTAAGTCAGAAGTGGGTTTCTTGTAGACAGCATATATATGGGTCTTGTTTTTGTAACCATTCAGCTAGTCTGTGTCTTTTGGTTGGAGCATTTAATCCATTTACATTTAAGGTACTTATTGATATGTATGTTCCTATTACCATTTTCTTAATTGTTTTTGGTTTGTTCTGGTAGGTATTGTTCTTTTCTTGTGTTTCTCACCTAGAGAAGTTCCTTTAGCATTTGTTGTAAAGCTGGTTTGGTTGTGCTGAATTCTCTTAGTTTTTGCTTCTCTGTAAAGCTTTTGATTTCTCCATTGAAACTGAATGAGATTCTCCCTGGTAGAATAATCCTGATTTTATGTTTTTCTCTTTCATCACTTTAAATATATCCTGCCATTCCCTTCAGGCCTTCAGAGTTTCTGCTGAAAAATCAGCTGATAACCTTAAGGGGTTTCCCTTGTAGTTTATTTGTTGGTTTTCACTTGCTGCTTTTAATATCTTTTCCTTGTATTTAATTTTTGTTAGTTTGATTAATGTGTGTCTCAGCATGTTTCTCCTCAGTTAATCTTGTATGGTAACCTCTGTGCTTCCGGAACTTGATTGACTATTTCCTTTCTGATGTTAGGGAATTTTTCAACTATAATCTCTTCGAATATTTTCTCAGGCCCTTTCGCTGTCTCTTCTTATTCTGGGACCCCTATAATTCGAATATTAGTGTGTTTAATGTTGTCCCAGAGGTCTCTGGGACCGTCCTCAATTCTTTTCATTCTTTTTTCTTTAACAGGCGGACTCTCAACCACTGCGCCACCAGGGAAGCCCTATTAGTGTGTTTAATGTTGTCCCAGATGTCTCTGAGACTGTCCTCAATTCTTTTCATTCTTTTTTCTTTACTCTGCTCCTTGGCAGTTATTCCCACCACTCTGTCTTCCAGCTCACTTATTCGTTCTTCCACCTCAGTTATTATGCTATTGATTCCTTCTTGATTGATTCTTAAAGCAGAACATATTCTCTTTATTTTAAAAATGGTATCAATCAATCACCTAATATTATGCCTCACAGAACAAGAAAAAAGAAGAGCATACTAATCACAAAGCTAGCAGAAGGAAGGAAATAATAATGATTAGAGTGGAGATAAATGAAATAGAAATTAGAAAAATAAAAGAATCAATAAAAGCAAAAGTTGGTTCTTTGCAAAGATCAACAGACTGACAATCATTTACCTAGACTGACTAATAAAAAAGAAAGATCAGAAGTAAATAATTAATCTTTATGCAGACCTACTAAAGAATGGACTTGAGGATACGGGAGGGGGAAAGGTAAGCTGGGACAAAGTGAGAGAGTGGCATGGACATATATACACTACCAAACATAAAATAGATAGCTAGTGGGAAGCAGTTGCATAGCACAGGTAGATCAGCTCGGTGCTTTGTGACCACCTAGGGGGTTGGGATAGGGAGGGTGGGAGGGAGGGAGATGCAAGAGGGAAGAGATATGGGGACATATGTATATGTATAACTGATTCACTTTGTTATAAAGCAGAAACTAACACACCATTGTAAAGCAATTATACTCTAATAAAGATGTTTAAAAAATAAGTAAATAATTAAAAGTAGAAATGAAAAGAGGTGACATTACAACAGATTTTAGCAAAATAAAAAAGATTATAATATTATGAAAATTATATGCTAACAAATTGGCCAAACTAGATGAAATGGAAAGATTACTAAAAAAAGAAAGTTACCAATGATATAGAAAAATTTAACAGACCTATAAAAGTAGAGAGAATAATTCAGTAATTAAAATCTTCCCAACCAAAAATGCCCATGACCTGATGTTCCCTGGTGAAGTCTACCAAATATTTAAAGAAGAATTAACACCAATTCTTTTCAAATTCTTCCCAAGAATAGAAGACGAGAGGAATGCTTCCCAACATATTCCATGAGGCCAGCATTACCTGAAACCAAAATCAGACAAAAATATTTCAAGTAAGCTACAGAGCAATACCCTTTATGAATACAGATACAAAAATCCTTAACAAAATACAAGTTAATCAAATCCAATAGCTATTAAAATGATTATGAACCATTAGCAATTGACATTTATCCCAAGATTGCAAGGGTGGTTCAACAAAAGAAAATCAATCAAGGTAATGCACTACATTAATGGAAAAAAAGGGGAAAGTACATGACCATCTGAACTGACACACACACACGCACACACACACACAAAGTCATTTCACAAAATCCAGCACCCTTTCATAATAGGAATACTCAGAAAACTGGGAATAGAGGGGAATATCCTCAACATGATTAAGAACATTTACAACAAGCATACAACTACCATCATATGCAATGATGAAAGACCCAAAACTTTTCTCTTTAAAGATCAGAAACAAGCTCATTTCCACCTCTGCTATTTAACACCATAGTGGAAGTTCTAGCAAGAGAAATTAGGCAAGAAAAGGAAATGAAAGTTATCTAAATTGGATGATGACATGATCCTATATTATAGAAAACCCCAAAGAATCCACAAGAAAGCTACTAGAACTAATAAGCAGCTTCAGCAAAGTTGTGAGGGACTAAACCAACACACAATAATCAGTTGTGTTTTTATACACCTGCAATGAACAATTCAAGAAGGAAATTAAGAAAATATTTCCATAGCATCCAATAGAACACGCAGGAGTAAATTTAACCAAGGATGTGTAAGACTTGTGCATTGAAAACTAAAAACATTGCTGAGAAGAAGTAAAGACGTTAAAAAATGGGAAGACATCTCATTTCACGGGCTGGATGACTTAAATTGTTAAAATATCAACACTATCCATTGATCTACAGTTCAATGCAAACACTATCAAATTCCCAATGGCCTTTTCTTTCCAGAACTGTAAGAGGAGATCTTCAAATTCATATGGAATTTCAAGGGGCTCAGAATAGCTAAAATAATCTTGGAAAAGAAGAACAAAGTTGGGGAACTCACACTTCTCAATTTCAAAACTTACTGTAAAGCTACAGCAATCAAAACAGTATGGTACAAAGAAAAAAAAAAAAACAGTGTTGCACTGGCATATGGCTAGACATGTAGACCAAAGGAATAGAATTCAGAGTCCTGATTCTCTGGAGTCTGAAAAGAACCCATACATGAATGGTCAATTGACTTTCAACAGTAGTGTCAAGAACATTCAATGGGGAAAGAAGTCTTTTCAACAAGTGATAATGAACATATACATGCAAAAGAATGAAACTGGGCCCCTACCTCATACCACATAAGAAATTAACTAGAAAAGGAACTAAAACCTAAACATAAAAGCTATTATAAAAATGCTTAGAAGGAAACAAAAATCTTCATGGCCTTAGATTTGACAAAGGCTTCTTAAACAAGCATGAGAAACCAAAGAAAACAATAGATAAATTGTACTTTATCAAAGTAAAAACTTTTGCACTCCAAAAAAAATTATCAAGAAAGTAGAAAAAGGTAGCCAACATTGGGAGAAAATATTTGAAAATCATATATTTGGAAATATTTGATAATCAAATATCTGATGACACTAGACATAGTGTCTAGTCTAGTGTCTAGTAGTCATAATATATAAACAGCTCTTACAACAACTCAAGACCTAAAAGGCAAACTGCTCCTGTGCCAAAATCTTCAAAGGGCCAGAATACACATTTCCCCAAAGAAGATACACAGCACAGGCGAAGATCAAAATTCTTAGTCATTAGGGAAATGTAAATTAAAATCATGAGATATGACTTCACACTCTCTAATATTGCTATAATCAGGGAGGGGGTAGGGGAGGGAGAAGGGGAAAGAGAGGGAGAGGGAGGGGGAAAGGAAAAAGGAATGAGGGAAGAAAGAAGAAGGAAGAAAGACAGGAGAAAAGAAAAAGGAAGGAAGGGAGAATGGGAGGAAGGGGAAAATATTGTTGATGAGGATGTGAAATAAGTGAGACGCTATTATGTTGCTGGTGGGAATGTCAAATGGTGCAGCCATTGTGGAGAACATTTAGAGGTTCCTCACAAACTCAAATAAGGAATTACCATATGACCAGGCTCTTTCACTCTTAGGTCTATACTCAAAAGTGTTGCAAATAAGTTCTCAAACAAATACTTGAACAGGAATGTTCAGAGTAGCACTGTTCACAATAAACAAAAGATGCAAACAACTCAAAGGTCCATCAATGGATGAATGGATAAACAAATGTGGTAGATTCATAAAGTCATCATTTAGTCATGAAGGGAATGATGTACTGGTACATGCTACATGGTGAATGAACCTAAAAACATTACCTTAAATGAAAGAAGTCAGACCAAAAAAGCCACATATTGTATGAGTCTATTTATATGAACTATCCAGAGTAGGCAAATCCATGGAGATAAAAGGCAGATTAGTGGTTACCAGGGGTTTGAAGAAGGAGGAAATAGGGAGTGACTACTTAATGGGTAGGGGTTTCCTTTTGGGGTGATAAATATGGTTATGGGCTTGATAGAGCTGGTGGTTGCAGGACACTTGTGAATGTACTAAATACCACTAAATTTTTCACTTAAAAATGGTTAGTTTTATTTTTCATAAATTTCACCTCAATGTATAAAAAATAAACCAGCATACTTCTACCTCAAAAAATTGATAAAAGTATTTTTCTCATTTCCTCCTGACACAAAAGTAGTTCCTCAGTATATGAAATGGATTTATACGGTGGTTTTGTAGAGATTTCAACAAGTTCATCTTGAAAGCGTTCCACATGAAGAACTGTGCTGCTTGTCAGAAGGGACTCTCTGGACCAGAGACTGCTCCCAGATGCATGTGCTTTTCAGTTATTTATCAGTGAATTCGTCAAAGACATGAATTCTGAGTTATATTTGGCAGAATCCCAGCTTCTCCGTTTATCAGCTCTCTGACATTCAATCTGAACTCCCCAGTCTGGAAAATGGGGATACTGATAGTTAAGTAAGATCACAAATGGAAAGCACTTAACATCAGGCTTGCCACTGGGGAGCTTTTGCTACCACTACCGTTGCTAACTCTTTTATCACTATATTTGCCGAGCATCGTACTAGGCATCTGTTACAGGCTAAATGTTTGTGTTCCCCCAAATTCAAATCCTAACTTGAAATATAATAGTATTGGGAGGTGGGGCCTTTGGAATGTGATTAGGTCATGAAGGTGGAGCTCTCATGGATGTGATTAGTGCTCTTATAAAAGAGACCCCAGAGAGCTCTCTTACCCCTTCCATCATGTGAGGACACAGAGAGAAGACAGTCATATTTGAACCAGGAAGTGTGGTCTTCACCAGAAACCAAAACTGCTGGTGTCTTGATCTTGTACTTTCCATCCTCTGGAACTGTGAGAAAAATTTTTTTCTTGTTTTAGCCACCCAGTCTATGGTATTTTTGTTTTAGCAGCCCCAATGGACTAAGACAGCACTGGAGATATAACAACTCATTTAACACACACAATTCCTGCCCTAGGGGTGCATACCTGTTTACCCACCATAATATGCACAGGTGACTAATAGAGCTTTCTGGCTTACTGTGAGGACAACTGCACCAGGACTACAGATTAGTGTATGACCAGGGTCAGATATCAGCCTGTGACCAGAGTGAGGTCTTGGGGCATGAGGAAATTATGACCTTCATTTCTTGCATCCTCTTCTCTCATCACCATCAACACCACCTCTCACCCTTACAGCTCACTCCCTCTAATGTCTCTGCATCAAAGGCCTTCAACCTCATGGAAACTAAAATTAATTCAACCAACCACAAACATTAACACTTTTCTTACTCTCTGTGATGCATCATGTTCATCCTCTCTTCTTACCCTGCTTGCCTAGCATTAGAAGCTCTCTCCTGCAGACAGTCAATGATTTTGTTCTTATCTTACTCCACTTTAGTCAAGGTGCAACAACTCAAAGCCTTGTTAAACTGTCTGCATACTTCCCAGCTATACCCAAGGAGCTGAGAAAGGTCCACAGAATCTTAAAACCTGACTGGATTGTTTCACTTTAATTCCATGAACTTGTAAACATTATTTACCTTTCTCTCTCCTTTGTCCCTTAAAACTCTCTGCACAATCACTAGTATGTATCCCCCCTCCGCATTGTAATGACCTTGACTGTTAATCATGGAGAAAACAAAAGTGATTGAACAACTCACCTGGATCTTGCACATGAATTTTCTGATGCCCCTGGTTAAAATAGACGAAAAGTCCTGTTCCTATTTTCATCTTCACCTTTGTTACAGACCCTATGCCTTTCTATTATCTCAAATAATTGGCTTAGGTAATTGTCCATCTTTTTTCATTAATAATCCTTTTGTCACCGCTACTGAATTATTCTATCTTCTATGCATACGCTTTTGTTTCTCACACCTAAGGTAAAGCAAAACCATTTTATGCTACAGTGATTGCCACATATCTCTGTTGCCCTGCAGTGCATAACTGTCCCCACTTCTTCTACAACAATCCTATCTTCAACTCACTGTAGTCACTCTTCCCCATCCATCTATTCCTCTGAACTGCTCCTTGGCAATGCTTCCCTTCATTGAATTTTATATTGACTAATCCAATTACCTCTTGACGAACTTCTTGAGTTACTGCTTCATCTTAGTTTGAGGTAAACCCTCAGAAGCTTTTGACACATTGTATTAGGTTCCTATAGCTACTGTAACAAATTACCACAAACTTACTGGCTTAAAATAACACACATTCCCTTACAGTCCTGGAGGCCAGAAGTCTGAAATCAGTTCCACTGAGCATAAATGTGTGAGCAGGGCTGCATTCCTTAGGGACACTCTAGGGGAGAATCTGTTTCTTTGTATTTTCCAGTTTCTAGAGCTCCCTTCCTTGGGCCCCTTCCTCCATTTTCAAAGCCAGTTGCATACTATCTTCAAATCTCTCCTTCTGCCATCACCATCATCATCACATTGCCTTCTGTCTTCTTTGGTTATCTTCTTCTGCCTCTCATTTAAAAAACAAAACAAAACACATGTGACTGCTTTTAGAGCCCATGCAGGTAATCCAAGATTATCTCCCCATTTCAAGATCCTTAACTTAATCACAACTGCAAAAGTCCACTTTGTCATGTAAGGTAACATTCACAGGTTCTAAGGATTAGTACATGGATATCGTATCTGACAACCTTGCTCATCTTCTTCTGCCCCAAATTGATGTCTGGTCACACTGGCCTGAATACAGCAGGAATACTCTTAAGTCAGTTTAACCAGAATCCCTCTTTACCCTTGATGTTTCCACTTAGTAGTCTCTTATCCACTGACATCCCCCCACCAACCTATTCCTTGGCTATAAATTCCCACATTTCCTTGTTCTATTTAGAGTTGAGCCCAATCTCTCTCCCCTAATGGAAAACTCCATTGCAGTAGAGTTTACATATCTATTGCTATAGTCCCCCTGATAAAGACTGCCTAACTGTTTTGAAAAATATCATGAACAATTTTTTCATTAACTGTTGGCATGTCTAATTAGTCTCCTTTCATCTATAAAAGTTCTTCAACTTTGTGTTTCATATCACTGGTATTTTTTAAAAAAGAACAGAACAGTTGTTTTGTAGAAGTTTTATCGATTTGGAATTGTGTCATATTTTTAATGACTTTCTCATTTAATAATTATCGGTGCCTACTCTTACCATGAGGTATGCTAAGTGCTAGGTGTATAAATGCTAATATATTAGATAACAACCTTGAGTTCACAACCTATTCAGACTCAAACATAGTGCTTTTTAAAAAAGAGGTAAGTATAAAAGGGTCAATGAAGTTGTCTGAGATCAGTCTTGGAAAAGAAAGAGGGTCACATTTTAAAAATCCTATTTTCTTTTTTTTTTTTTTCTAATATACCTCTTATCAGATATATGGTTTGCAAATATTTTTCCCTTTCTGTAGGTTATATTTTCACTTTGTTGATTATTCCTTTTGCTGGGCAGAAGCTTTTTAGTTTTAAGTAGTCCCACTTGTTTTGTTTTGTTTTGCTTATGCTTTACTTTCTTTTTTTTATCTTCAGAATAAAAATTTACTCAATCTGTAACAGGAACATTGAATCTGCACATTTGCACACAAGTTCCCATTTAAAAACAGCAGAGCACATCAGTAATAAAAAAAATATCTATGACACAATTGGAACATCCCAACCACAAGGAAGTTTAAGGAAGGAGATGAGACTACTCTTTATATTCTGCTTCAAATGCCTCAAAAAGGTCTCAGAGATTTCAGGGAGCACCTGCTTTATTTAATAAAATGTGAGCATAAAAGTTTGTGGTGGCCTGGGGCAAAGGTAACAGTCAGTGGGAGCGTCTTTTGGACTTGTTTTCTACATTTAGAACAAGTCCTAAAATATAAAGTAGAAAGAAAAAAAGAAAAGGCAATTTAAGCTATGCCAAGCAAGCCAAATTCCAATAAAACATAAAAACTAAACAATTCCCTGTGGACTTACTGATTGGGAAACATTTCAGGTCCAGTTACCCAGCTTCCAGACTGGGTCATCAGCTCGAGTTAAGCCTTGGGTATTAGCTCTCCATGTGTGTACAAGCTGCTGCCAAGTGTTGCTGTGAGGACACAGATGGCAGCACTAGATATATACCGCTCAGGGCATCTGCAAACCAATGAGGGGTGATTCCAGTTTAGAAATACTGTCCCAGATCTCTGGGGCACTGAGAAAATGAGGCTGGTTCTCTTTTCATAGCAGGAGCCAGGCCAAGTCATCCTCCACTTCCAGGCCGGAAAAGTACAGAAGCACCTTTCAATAGCTCTCCATGGCATCAAGGGACCCCATCCCTGGGGAAGGGTTAGTAGTGTGCAGCATCGTGTTTTGGTGGCAAGCAGGCTTTTTCCTAATACAGCCATCAGATGAGTTGAGGCAGCAGATACTTTTATGCCTAATACATGCCTTAATCCTTTAGTTTAGAAGGGAAAAAAAATCCAAGATGCTTTTAAGTTAGATTGGTGCTGAAAGAGCTAAAATTTCACCTCATATACCATCAAAAAGCAAAGCAAAAACTAAACAGAAATGACACTAGCCATTCACCATTACAACCATCACTATAAGAAACACCATCTCTGAGGAAGTGAATATTTCCATACAGAGTGTTGGCTGGGAGTGCAAGACTTCATAACCAAAAAAATCTTTGCCAAATCCATGCTGAGGAGCTTTTTTCCTCTGTTATCTTCTAGGAGTTTTATGGTTTCAGGTCTAACATTTAAGTCATCAATCCATTTTGATTTAATGTATGTGAGTGGTGTAAGGTAATGATCTAGTTTTATTCTTTTAAATGTGAGTATCCAATTATCTCAGTACCACTTATTGAAGAGACTGACTTTTCTGCATTGTGCATTCTTGGCTCCTTTGTCAATATTGGTTGACCATATATGCTTGAGGTTACTTTTTGGCTCTTGATTCTGTTCTATTGATCTATTTGTCTGTTTTTATGTCAAAACCATACTGTTTGAATTTCTTTGGCTTTAATATATAATATATATTACATTATATATCTATATATATATATATATAGATATATAATGTAATATAGCTTGAAATCAGAAAGTGTGTTGCTTCCCACTTTGTTCTTTCTCAGGATGCTTTGGCTATTCAGTCTTATGCGGTTTTATACAAATTTTAGGATTGTTTTTCTATTTCTATAAAAAATGCTACTGGAATCTTGATAGGGATGGCTTATGGTAGTATGGATATTTTAACAATATTATTTTTTCCAATCTGTGAACTTGGGATACTGTTCCATTTATTTGTGTCTTCTTTGATTTCTTTCATCAGTGTCTATAGTTATCAGAATAGAGATCTTCTACCTCCTTGGTAAAGTGTATTCCCAGGTATGTTACTGTATTTCATTCTATTGTAAAAAGTATCATTTTTTATTTACATTTTCAGATAATTTGTTGTCAGTGTATAGAAACACTACTAATTTCTGTATGTTAATTTTGTATTCTGCAACTTTACTAAATTTGTTAAGTAGATCTGGGAATTTTTCTGGGGTGTGGAGTCTTTAGGATTTTCTACATGTCGTCAGCAAATAGAGATATTTTTTCTTCTACCTTTCCAGTACCCATGCCTTTTATATTTTTATCTTGCCTGATTGCCCTGGCAAGATCTTCCAATACTAGGCTGAGTAGGAGTTTTGAGAGTTGAAACCCTTGTTTGTTCCTGATCTTAAAGAAAAATATTTAAACACTGAGTATATTATTACCTGAGGGTTTAAAATATACGGTCTTTATTATGTTGACTTACATTCCTTCTATACATAATTTGTAAAGAATTTTTATCACAGGGGGGACAAGGGGAAGATGGCGGAAGAGTAAGACACAGAGATCACCTTCCTCCCCACAGATACAACAGAAATACATCTACATGTGGAAAAACTCCTACAGAACACCTACTGAACGCTGGCAGAAGACCTCAGACCTCCCAAAAGGCAAGAAATTCCCCCACATACCTGGGTAGGACAAAAGAAAAAAGAATAAACAGAGACAGAAGGATAGGGATGGGACCTGCACCAGTGGGAGGGAGCTGTGAAGGAGGAAAGGTTTCCACACACTAGGAAGCCCCTTCACGGGCTGAGACTGCGGGTGGAGGAGGGGGAAAGCTTAGGAGCCGCGGAGGAGAGCACAGCAACAAGGGTGCGGAGGACAAAGCGGAGAGATTCCCGCACAGAGGATCGGTGCCAAGCTTGCAGGGGTTAGTGCACCACGGCTAGCCGGGAGGGAACCTGGGGGAAAGTCTGGACGTGCCAAAGAGGCAAGAGACTTTTTCTTCCCTCTTTGTTTCCTGGTGCGTGAGGACAGGGGATTAAGAGCACCGCTTAAAGGAGCTCCAGAGATGGGCGTGAGCCGCGGCTAAAAGCGCGGACCGCAGAGACGGTCATTAGATGCCAAGGCTGCTGCTGCCGCCACCAAAAAGCCTGTGTGCGAGCACAGGTCACTATCCACACCCCACTTCCGGGGAGACTGTGCAGCCCGCCACTGCCAGGGTCCCGTGATCCAGGGACAACTTCCACGGGAGAACGCACGGCGCGCCTCAGGCTGGTGCAAAGTCGCACTGGCCTCTGCCGCCGCAGGCTCACCACGCACTGACAGGTGCCCCTCCCTTCCCCCGGCCTGAGTGAGCCTGAGTCCCCGAAGCAGCTGCTCCTTTAACCCCAACCTGTCTGAGCGAAGAACAGGTGCCCTCCAGCAACCTACATGCAGAGTCAGGGCCAAATGCAAAGCTGAGCCCCTGGGAGCTGTGAGAAAAAAGGAGAGAAAGAGAAATCTCTCCCAGAAGCCTCAGAAGCAGCAGATTAAAGCTCCACAATCAACGTGATGTACCCTGCATCTATGGAATACAGGAATAGAGAGCAAATCATCCCAAATTGAGGAGGTGGACTTTGAGGACAAGATTTATGATTTTTTCCTCTTTTCCTCTTTTTGTGAGACTTCTTTCCTCACTCCCTCCCTCCCTCCTTTCTTTCTTTCTTTCCTTCCCTTTTTCTTTCTTTCTGCTTCTAGTAATTATTTCTTTCTACTTTTTCTTCCCTTTATTCTGAGACGTGTGGATGAAAGGATCTTGGTGCTGCAGCCAAGAGTAAATGCTGTGCCTCTGAGGTGGGAGAGCCGACTTCAGGACACTTGTCCACAAGGCCTCCCAGCTCCACATAACATCAAACAGTGAAAAACTCCCAAAGAGTTCCATCTTAACACCAGCACCCAGCTTCACTCAATGACCAGCAAGCTACAGTGCTGGACACCTTATGCGAAACAAATAGCAAGACAGGAAAACAACACCACCCATTAGCAGAGAGGCTGCCTAAAATCTTAATAAGATCACAGACACCCCCAAAAATACCACCAAACATGGACCTCCCCACAACAAAGACAAGATCCAGCCTCACACACCAGAACACAGGCACTAGTACCCTCCACCAGGAAGCCCACAAAAACCACTGAACCAACCTTAGCCAGAGGAGACAGACACCAAAAACAATGGGAACTATGAACCTACAGCCTGTGAAAAGGAGACCCGAAACACAATAAGATAAGCAAAATGAGAAGACAGAAAAGCACACAGCAGATGAAGGAGCAAGATAAAAATGCACCAGACCTAACAAATGAAGAGGAAATAGGCAGTCTACCTGAACAAGAATTCAGAATAATGATAGTAAAGATGATCCAAAATCTTGGAAATAGAATAGACAAAATGCAAGAAAGCCAGGATAGATCATATCTCAGGTCACAAATCAAGCACTGGTAAATGTAAGAACATTGAAATTGTATCAAGTATCTTTTCCAACCATAACGCTATGAGACTAGATTTCAATTACAGGAAAAGATCTGTAAAAAATACAAACACATGGAGGATAAACAATACACTACTTAATAGCGAAGTGATCACCAAAGAAATCAAAGAGGAAATAAAAAAATACCTAGAAACAAATGACAATGGAGACATGATGACCCAAAACCTATGGGATGCAGCAAATGCAGTTCTAAGAGGGAAGTTTATAGCAATACAATCCTACCTTAAGAAACAGGAAACATCTCGAATAAACAACATAACCTTGCAAATAATGCATTTAGAGAAAGCAGAACAAGGAAACCCAAAAATTAGCAGAAGGAAAGAAATCATAAATATCAGATCAGAAACAAATGAAAAAGAAATGAAGGAAATTAATGCAAAGATCTATAAAACTAAAAGCTGGTTCTTTGAGAAGATAAACAAAATTGATAAACTATTAGCCATACTCACCAAGAAAAAAAGCAAAAGGATTCAAACCAATAGAATTAGAAATGAAAAAGGAGAAGTAATAACTGGCACTGCAGAAATGCAAAAGATGATGACAGATTACTACAAGCAACTCTATGCCAATAAAATGGACAATGTGGAAAAAATGGACAAATACTTAGAAATACACAACCTGCCAAGACTGAATCAGGAAGAAATAGAAAATATGAACAGACCAATCACAAGCACTGAAATTGAAACTGTGATTAAAAATCTTCCAACAGTGCTTCCCTGGTGGCGCAGTGGTTGAGAGTTTGCCCGATGAAGGGTACGTGGGTTCATGCCCTGATCTGGGAATATCCCACATGCTGCAGAGCGGCTGGGACTGTGAGCCATGGACGCTGAGCCTGCGTGTCCGGAGCCTGTGCTCCGCAACGGGAATAGGCCACAACAGTGTGAAGACCGCATACCACAAAAAAAAAACAAAAACAGAAAACAAACAAACAAAATCTTCCAACAAACAAAAGCTCAGGACCAGTTGGCTTCACAGGTGAATTCTGTCAAATATTTAGAGAAGAGCTAACACCTATCCTTCTCAAACTCTTCCAAAATATAGCAGAGGGAGGAACACTCCCAAACTCATTCTATAAGGCCACCATCACCTTGATACCAAAACCAGACAAGGATGTCACAAAGAAAGAAAACTACAGGCCAATATCACTGATGAGCATAGATGCAAAAATCCTCAACAAAATACTAGCAAACAGAATCCAACAGCACATTAAAAGGATCATACACCATGATCAAGTGGGACGAAAATTATAAGACACGTATGAAAAAAATTAAAGATGATACAAAGAGATGGAGAGATATACCATGTTCCTGGATTGGAAGAATCAACATTGTGAAAATGACTCTACTATGCAAAGCAATCTACAGATTCAATCAATCCCTATCCAACTTCTACTGGCATTTTTCACAGAACTAGAGCAAAATATTTCCCAATTTGTATGGAAACACAAAAGACCCCGAATAGCCAAAACAATCTAGTGAACAAAAAATGGAGCTGGAGGAATCAGGCTCCCTGACTTCAGAAACAACCCTCAGAATGGAAGAAAATATTTTCTAATGAAGCAACTGACAAATGATTAATCTCTAAAATTTATAAGCAGCTCATGCAGCGCAATAACAAAAAAACAAGCAACCCAATCCAAAAATGGGCAGAAGAGCTAAATAGACATCTCTCCAAAGAAGATTTACAGATTGCCAACAAACACATGAAAGAATGCTCAACATCACTAATCATTAGAGAAATGCAAATCAAAACTACAATGAGAGAAAACACACCATTGTAAAGCAACTATACCCCAATAAAGATGTTAAAAAAAAAACTACAATGAGATATCATCTCACACCAGTCACAATGGCCATCATCAAAAAATCTGGAAGCAGTGGGTGTGGAGAAAAGGGAATACTCTTGCACTGCTGGTGGGAATGTGAATTGGTTCAGCCTCTATGGAGAATAGTATGGAGGTTCCTTAAAACACTACAAATAAAACTACCATATGACCCAGCAATCCCACTACTGGGCATATACCCTGAGAAAACCGTAATTCAAAAATAGTTATGTACCAAAGTATTCATTGCAGCTCTATTTACAATAGCCCAGAGATGGAAACAACCTAAGTGGCCATCATCCGATGAATGGATAAAGAAGATGTGGCACATATATACAATGGAATATTACTCAGACATAAAAAGAAACGAAATTGAGCTATTTGTAATGAGTTGGATAGATCTAGAGTCTGTCAGAGTGAAGCAAGTCAGAAAGAGAAAGACAAATACCATATGCTAACACATATATATGAAATTTAAGGGAAAAAACTGTCATGAAGAACCTAGGGGTAAGACAGGAATAAAGACACAGACCTGCTAGAGAATGGACTTGAGGATATGGGGACAGGGAAGCATAAGATGTGACAAAGCGAGAGAGAGGCATGGACATATATACACTACCAAACGTAAGGTAGTTGCTAGTGGGAAGTAGCCGCATAGCACAGGGAGATCAGCTCCGTGCTTTGTGACCTCCTGGAGGGGTGGGATAGGGAGCGTTGGAGGGAGGGAGACGCAACAGGGAAGAGATATGGAAACATATGTATAACTGATTCACTTTTTTATAAAGCAGAAACTAACACACCATTGTAAAGAAATTATACTCCAATAAAGATGTAAAAAATAAAGAATTTTAATCACGAACAAATGTTCAATTTTGTCAAATGATTTTTGTGCTTCTACTGAGATGATCATATAATTTTTCCCTTTATTCTATTAATATGATATATCACATTGACTGATTTTCGTATATTGAATCATCGCTGCATCCCATGTATAAAACCCACTTGATCAAGGTGACTGATCTTTCTCATGTGCTGCTGAATAAACTTTGCTACTATTTATTGAAATTTTTGCCTCTATATTCATGAAGGATATTGGTCTGTAGTTTTCTGGTAGTGTCTATTTTATGGTTATGGTAAAAGTGTTATCCTGGCCTCTCAAAAAGATTTTGGGAGTATTCCCTCCTCTATGTTTTTGGAAGATTTTGAGAAAGATTTCCATTCTTTTTTTTTCTGTTTTAGATGTATTTTTTTATTATTTTGAATATTTCTTCTTTAAAAAAATTTATTTGACTATAGTTGATTTACTGTGTTGTGTTACTTTCAGGTGCACAGCAAAGTGAACCAATTATACATATACGTATATACACTCCTTTTTTAAAAGATTCTTTTCCCATATAGGCCATTACAGAGTATTGAGTAGAGTTCCCTGTGCTATACAGCAGGTCCTTATTAGTCATCTCTTTTATATATAGTAGTGTATATATGTCAAACCCAATCTCCCAATTTATCCCTCCCCACTCTTATCCCATGGTAGCCATAAGTTTGTTTTCTACATCTGTGACTCTACTTCTGTTTTGTAAATAAGTTCATTTGCAACCCTTTTTTTTAGATTCCCCATATAAGCTATATAATATGATATTTGTCTTTCTGTGTCTGACTTACTTCACTCAGTATGACAATCTCTATGTCGATCCATATTGCTGCAAATCCATTATTTCATTCCTTTCTATGGCTGTGTAATATACCTTTGTATATATGTACTACATCTTCTTTATCCATTCCTCTGGTGATGGACATTTAGTTTGCTTCCATGTCTTGGCTATTGTAAATAGTGCTGCATTGAATACTGGGATGCATGGATCTTTTCGAAGTATGGTTTTCTCTGGGTATATGCCCAGGAGTGGATTGCTGGGTCATGTGGTAGTTCTATTTTTAGATTTTTAAGAAACCTCCATACTGTTCTCCATTGGGGTTGTACCAATTTACATTCCCACAAACAGGGTTTGAGGGTTCCCTTTTCTCCACACCCTCTCCAACATTTAATGTTTGTAGATTTTTGGATGATGGCCATACTGACCAGTATGAAGTGATACCTCATTGTAGTTCTGATTTGCATTTCTCTAATAATTAGTGATGTTGTGTATCTTTTCATGTACTTTGTGGCCATCTGTACGTTTTCTTTGGAGAAATGTCTATTTAGCTCTTCTGCCAATTTTTTGATTGGGGTGATTGTTCTTTTGATGTTGAGCTGCATGAACTATTTCTACATTTTGGAGATTAATCCCTCGCTAGTTGCTTCATTTGCAAATATTTATTTCTAATTCTGAGGGTTCTCTTTGTTTTGTTTATAGTTTCCTTTGCTGTGCAAAAGCTTTTAAGTTTAATTAGATCCCATTTGTTTAGTTATGCTTTTATTTTCATTACTCTAGGAGGTGGATCAAGAAAGATCTTGCTGTGATTTATACCAAAGAGTGTTCTGCGAATATTTTCCTCTAAAAGTTTCATAAGTGTCCAGCCTTATATTTAGGCCTTTAATCCATTTGGAGTTTATTTTACTTTTGTTTGTATTTTCCTATTTTATTTTAACATCTTTTTTGGACTATAATTGCTTTAAGATGGTGTGTTAGTTTCTGATATATAACAAAGTAAATGAGCTATACATATACATATATACCCATATCTCCTTCCTCTTGCTTCTCCTTCCGACCCTCCCTAGCCCACACCTCTAGGTGGTCACAAAGCACAGAGTTGATCTCCTTGTGCTATGCGGCTATATCCCACTAGCTATGTATTTTACATTGGATAGTGTATATATGTCCATGTCATTCTCTCACTTCGACCCAGATTACCCTTCCCCCTCCCCATGTCCTAAAGTCCATTCCCTACATCTGTGACTTTATTACTGTCCTGCCCCTAGGTTCCTCAGACCTTTTTTTTTATTCAATATATATATATGTGTTAGCATATGGTATATGTTCTTCTCTTTCTGACTAACTTCACTCTGTATGACAGTCTATAGGTACATGCACCTCACAACAAATAACTCAATTTCATTTATTTTTATGGCTGAGTAATATTCCATTGTACATATGTGCCACATCTTCTTTATCCATTCATCTGTTGATGGAAACTTAGGTTCCCTCCATTTCCTGGCTATTGTAAATAGTGTTGCAATGAACATTGTGGTACATGACTCTTTTTGAACTATGGTTTTCTCAGGGTATATGCCCAGTAGTTGGATTGCTAGATCATATGGTAGTTCTATTTTTAGATTTTTAAGCAACCTCCATACTGTTCTCCATAGTGGCTGTATCAATTTACATTCCCACCTACAATGCAAGAGGGTTCCCTTTTCTCCACACCCTCTCCAGCATTTATTGTTTGTAGATTTTATGATGATGGCCATTCTGACTTGTGTGAACTGATACCTCATTGTAGTTTTGATTTGCATTTCTCTAATTATTAGTTATGTGGAGCATTTTTTCCTGTGTTTGTTGGGAATCTGTATATCCTCTTTGGAGAAATGTCTATTTAGGTCTACTGTCCATTTTTGGATTGGGTTGTTTGTTTTTTGATATTGAGTTGCATGAGCTGCTTGTAAATTTTGGAGGTTAATCCTTTGTCATTTGCTTCACTTGCACATATTTTCTCCCATTCTAAGGGTGGTCTTCTTGTATTGTTTATGGTTTCCTTTGCTGTGCAAAAGCTTTTAAGTTTCATTAGGTCCCATTTGTTTATTTTTGTTTTTATTTCCATTTCTCTAGGAATTGGGTCAAAAAGGATCTTTCTGTGATTTATGTCATAGAGCGTTCTGCCTATGTTTTCTCCAAAGAGTGTTATAGTGTCTGGCCTTACATTTAGATCTTTAATCCATTTTGAGTTTATTTTTTGTATATGGTGTTACAGAGTGTTTTAATTTCATTTTATTACATGTAGCTCTCCAGTTTTCCCAAAACAACTTATTGAAGAGGCTGTCTTTTCTCCATTGTATATTCTTCCTCCCTTTATGAAAAATAAGGTGACTATATGTGCGTGGGATTATCTCTGGGCTTTCTGTCCTGTTCCATTGATCTATGTTTCTGTTTTTGTGCCAGTACCATACTGTCTTGATTACTGTTGTTTGTAGTATAATCTGAAGTGAGGGAGCCTGATTCCTCCAGCTCCATTTTTCTTTCTCAAGTTTGCTTTGGCTATCGGGGTCTTTTGTGTTTCCATATAATTGTGAAATATTTTGTTCTAGTTCTCTGAAAAATGCAGCTGGTAATTTGACAGGGATTGCTTTGAATTTGTATATTGCTTTAGGTAGTATATCCAGTTTCACAATATTGTTTCTTCCAATCAAAACACATGGTGTATCTCTCCATCTGTTTGTATCATCTTTGATTTCTTTCATCAGTGTGTTATAGTTTTCTGCATACAGGTCTTTTGTCTCCTTATGTTGTTCTATTTCTAGGTATTTTATTCTTTTGGTTGCAGTGATAAATGGGATTGTTTCCTTAATTTCTCTTTCTGATCTTACATTGTTAGTATATATGAATACAAGAAATTTCTGTGTATAAATTTTGTATCCTGCAACTTTATCAAATTCATTGGTGAGATCTCGTATTTTTCTGGCAGTGTCTTTAAATTTTCTATGTATATTATCATGTCATCTGCAAACAGTGACAGTTCTTTTCAAATTTGGATTCTTTTATTTCTTTTTCCTCTCTGATTGCTGTGGCTAGGACTTCCAGAACTATGTTGAATAAAAGTGGCAAGAGTGGACATCCTTGTTTTGTTCCTGATCTTAGAGAAAATGCTTTCAGCTTTTCACCATTGAGTATGATGTTAGTTGTGTGTTTGTCATATATGGCCTTTATTATGTTGGGGTATGTTCCGACTCTTCCCACTTTCTGGAGAGCTTTTATCATAAATGTATATTGAATTTTATTAAAAGCTTTTTCTACATCTATTTATATGATCATATAGTTTTTATTCTTCAGTTTGTTATTATGTTGTATCACACTGATTGATTTGCAGATATTGAAAACATCTTGAATCCCTGAATAAATCCCACTTTATCATGGTGTATTATCCTTTTCATATGTTGTTGGATGTGGTTTGCTAGAAATTTGTTGAGGATTTTGCGTCTATGTTCATCAGTGATATTGGCCTGTAATTTTCTTTTTTGTTAGTGGTATCCTTTTCTGGTTTTGATATCAGGGTGATGCTAGCCTCAGAGAACGTGTTTCCATGTGTTCCTTCCTCTTCAATTTTTTTTTATTAGTTTCAGATGGATAGGTGTTCAGTCTTATCTGCACGTTGGATAGAATTTACCCATGAAGGCATCTTGTCCTGGACTTTTGTTTGTTGGAAACTTTTAAATCACACTTTCAGTATTTGTGATTGGTCTCCATATTTTTTATTTCTTCCTGGTTTAGTCTTGGGAGATTGTACCTTTCTAAGAATTTGTCCATTTCTTCTTGGTTGTCCATTTTATTGATATATAGTTGTTTGTAGTAATCTCTTAGAGTCTTTTGTATTTCAGTGGTGTTGATTGTAACATCTCCTTTTCTGTTTCCTATTTTATTGATTTGGGTCCTCTCCTTTTCTTTCTTGATGGGGCTGGCTAAAGTTTTATCGATTTTGTTTATCTTTTCAAAGAACAAGCTTTTAGTTTCCTGGATCTTTTCTACTGTTTTTTCAGTCTCTATTTTATTTATTTCTTCTCTGATCTTTATGATTATGTTCCTTCTACTAACTTTGTTCTCCTTTTTCTAGGTGCTTTACGTATAAAGTTAGGTCCTTTATATGAGATTCCCTTGTCATAGAGTTCCCTTGTAGAACTGATTTCTCTGCATTCCATAGGTTTTGAATAATTTTGTTTTCATTTTCATTTGTGTCTAGGTATTTTTTATTTCCTCAGTGATATATTGGTTTCTTAATAGAATATTATTTAGCCTCCATGTGTCTTTGGATTTTGCTTTTGGTTTTGTTTATTCCTTGCAGTTGATTTGTAATCTCATAATGTTGTCAGAAAAGATTGTTGATACAGTTTCAATTTTCTTAAGCTTACTAAGGCTTGCTTTGTGGCACAGCATGTGATCAGTCCTGGAAAATGTTCCATGTGCACTTGAAAAGAATGTGTATTCTTCTGTTTCAGAGCAATGCCCTATAAATATGTATTAATTCCATCTTGTTTAATGTGTCATTTCAGGCCTGTTTCCTTATTGACGTTCTGTCTGAACCACCTGTCCATTGATGTAAGTGGGGTGCTAAAATCCACAGCTGTTTTTGTGTTACTGGCAATTTCTACTTTAATGTCTGTTAACATTGGCTTATATACTGAGGTGCTCTTAATTTGGGTACATACATATATATAAAATTGTTACATACTTTGGATTGATCCCTTGATCATTATGTATGGTCCTTCTTTGTCTCTTGTAACAGACTTTTAAAAAATAAATTTATTTATTTACTTATTTGTTTAAAATTATATTTATTTTTTTAACATCCTTATTAGAGTATAATTGCTTTACAATGCTGTGTCAGTTTCTGCTTTAGAACAAAGTGAATCACTTATACATATACATATGTCCCCATATCTCTTCCCTCCTGCATCTCCCTCCCTCCCAAACTCCCTATCCCACCCCTCTAGGTGGTCACAAGGTACGGAGCTGATCCCCCTGTGCTATGTGGCTACATCCCACTAGCTATCTATTTTACGTTTGGTAGTGTATATACGTCCGTGCCACTCTCACTTTGTCCCAGCTTACCATTCCCACTCCCCATATGCTCAAGTCCATTCTCTAGTAGGTCTGCATCTTTATTCCCATCTTGCCCCTAGGTTCTTCTGACCATTTTTTAATTTTATTTTTTAGATTCTATATATATGTGTGTTGGCATACGTTATTTGTTTTTCTCGTTCTGACTTACTTCACTCTGTATGACAGTCTCTAGGTCCATCCACCTCACTACAAATAAATCAGTTTCATTCCTTTTTAAGGCTGAATAATATTCCATTGTATATATGTGCCACAACTTCTTTTTCCATTCAGCTGTTGATGGACACTTAGGTTGCTTCCATGTCCTGGCTATTGTAAATAGAGCTGCAATGAACATTTTGGTACATGACTCAATTGAATTATGGTTTTCTCAGGGTGTATGCCCAGTAGTGGGATTGCTGGGTCATATGGTAGTTCTATTTTTAGTTTTTTAAGGAACCTCCATACTGTTCTCCATAGTGGCTGTAACAATTTACTTTCCCACCAACAGTGCAACAGGGTTCCCTTTGCTCCACACCCTCTCCAGCGTTTATTGTTTGTAGATTTTTTGATGATGGCCATTCTAACCGGTGTGAGATGATACCTCATTGTAGTTTTGACTTGCATTTCTCTAATGGTTAATTATGTTGAGCATTCCTTCATGTGTTTGTTGGCATTCTGTATATCTTCTTTGGAGAAATGTCCACTTATGTCTTCTGCCTATTTTTGGATTGGGTTTTTTGTTATTTTGATATTGAGCTGCATGAGTTGCTTATATGTTTTGGAGATTAATCCTTTGTCAGTTGCTTCATTTGAAAATATTTTCTCCCATTGTGAGGGCTGTCTTTTCATCCTGTTTATGGTTTCCTTTGCTGTCCAAAAACTTTTAACTTTCATTAGGTCCCATTTGTTTTTCTTTGCTTTAATTTCCATTTCTCTAGGAGGTGGGTCAAAAAGGATGTTCTTGTGATTTATGTCACGGAGTGTTCTGCCTATATTTTCCTCTAAGAATTTGATGGTGTCTGGCCTTACATTTAGATCTTTAAGCCATTTTCAATTTATTTTTGTGTATGGTGTTAGGGAATGTTCTAATTTCATTCTTTTAGATGCAGCTGTCCAGTTTTCCCAGCACCACTTATTGAAGAGGCTGTCTTTTCTCCATAGTTTATACTTGCTTCTTTATCAAAGATAAATTTACCATATATGTGTGAGTTTATCTCTGGGCTTCATATCCTGTTCCATTGATCTATATTTCTGTTTCTGTGCCAGTACCATACTGTCTTGATTAGTGTAGCTTTGTAGTATAGTCTGAAATCAAGGAGCCTGATTCCTCCAACTCCATTTTTCTTTCTCAAGATTGCTTTGACTATTTAGGGTCTTCTGTGTTTCAATACAAATTGTGAAATTTTTGTCCTAGTTCTGTGAAAAACTCCACTGGTAGTTTGATAGGGACTGCATTGAATCTGTAGAGTGTTTTGGGTAGTAGAGTCATTTTCACAATATTGATTTTTCCAGTCCAAAACATGTTATATCTCTCCATCTATTTCTATCATCTTGAATTTCTTTCATCAGTGTCATAATTTTCTGCATACAGGTCTTTTGTCTCCTTAGGTAGGTTTATTAATAGATATTTTATTCTTTTTGTTGCAATGGTAAGTGGTGGCAGTGGATTTCTTAATTTCACTTTCAGATTTTTCATCATTAGTGTATATGAATTCAAGAGATTTCTGTGTATTAATGTTGAACCTGCTACTTTATCAAATTAATTGATTAGCTCTAGTAATTTTCTGGTAGAATCTTTGGGATTCTCTATGTATATTATCATGTCACCTGCCTACAGTGACAGCTTTACTTCTTCTTTACCAATATGGATTCCTTTTATTTCTTTTTCTTCTCTGATTGCTGTGGCTAAAACTTCCAAAACTATGTTGAATAATAGTGTTGAGAGTGGGCAACCTTGTCTTGTTCCTTATCTTAGTGGAAATGGTTTCAGTTTTTCACAATTGATGATGTTGGCTGTGGGTTTGTCATATATGGCCTTTATTATGTTATTCTGAACTCTTTTTCAGGTAGACTGCATATTTCTTATTCATTTGTTAAGTCTGGTGGGTTATTACCTTGCTTCTTCATCTCCTGTTTGATTTTCTATCTTCTCAGTTTGCTTCACTTTCTGTGGTTTGAGTCTCCTTTTCTCAGGCTGCATGTTCGTAGTTCCCATTGTTTTTGGCGTCTGTCCCCAGTGGCTAAGGTTGGTTCAGTGGGTTGTGTGGGCTTCCTGGTGGAGGGGACTAGTGCCTCTGTTCTGGTGGATGAGGCTGGATCTTGTCCTTCTGGTGGACAGGCCCACGTCTGGTGGTGTGTTTTGGGGTGTCTGTGGCCTTATTATGGGTTTAGTCAGCCTCTCTGCTAATGGGTGGGGTTGTGTTCCTGTCTTGCTAGTTGTTTGGCATAGGGTGTCCAGCACTGTAGCTTGCTGGTCATTGAGGGAAGCTGGTCCCTGGTGTTGAGATGTAGATCTCTGGGAGATTTCCGCCATTTGATATTATGTGGAGCTGGGAGGTCTCTTGTGGACCAGTGTCCCGAAGTTGGCTCTCCCACCTCAGAGGCACAGCACTGACTCTTGGCTGCAGCACCAAGAGACTTTCATCCACGTGGCTCAGAATAAAAGGGAGAAAAAGAAGAAAGAAAGAAAGAAAGAAAGAAAGAGAGAGAGAAAGAAAGGAAGGAAGGCAGGAAGGAAGGAAGATGGTAAAATAAAATAAAGTAAGATAAAATTTAAAAAGTTCTTAAAATAAAAAATAATTATTAACAACAAAATTTTTTTAAAGAAAAAAATAAAAATGGACAGATAGAACCCTAGGACAAATGGTGGAAGCAAAGCTATACAGACAAAATCTCACACAGAAATGTACACACTCACAAAAAGAGGAAAAGGAGAAAAAATCATAAATCTTGCTCTTATAGTCCACTTCCTCAATCTGGGATGATTCATTGTCTATTCAGGTATTCCACAGATGCAGGGTACATCAAGTTGATTTGGGAGCTTTAATCCGCTGCTTCTGAGGCTGCTGGGAAAGATTTCCCTTTCTTTTCTTTTTCTCACAACTCCCAGTGCTCAGCTTTGGATTTGGCCCTGCCTCTGCATGTAGGTCGGCGGAGGGCGTCTGTTCTTCGCTCAGACAGGACGGGGTTAAAGGAGCAGCTGATTCGGGGAATCTGGCAGACTCAGGCTGGGGAGGAGGGAGGGTTATGGAGTGTGGGGCCAGCCTGTAGTGGCAGAGGCCGGCGTGACGTTGCACCAGCCTGAGGTGTGCCGTGCGTTCTCCTGGGGAAGTTGTCCCTGGATCACGGGACCCTGGCAGGGGCGGGCTGCACAGGCTCCCGGGAGGGGCGGTGTGGATAGTGACCTGTGCTTGCACACAGGCCTCTTGGTGGCTGCAGCAGCAGCCTTAGCGTCTCATGCCCGTCTCTGTGTTCCGCGCTGTTAGCCGTGGCTCACGCCCATCTCTGGAGCTCCTTTAAGCAGCGCTCTTAATCCCCTCTCCTTGCGCACAAGGGAAAAAAGAGGGAAGAAAATGTCTCTTGCCTCTTCAGCAGGTCCAGACTTTTTCCCGGACTCCCTCCTGTCTAGCCATGGCGCACTAACCCATTCAAGCTGTATTCACACCTCCAACCCCAGTCCTCTCTCTGGGGTCTGACCTCCGAAACCGGAGCCTCAGCTCCCAGCCGCCCACCCCATCGGGTGAGCAGACAAGCCTCTCAGGCTGGTGAGTCCTGGTAGGCACTGATCCTCTGTGTGGGAATCTCTCCGCTTTGCCCTCCTCACCCCTGTTGCTGGGCTGTTCTTCTTGGCTCCAAAGCTCCCCCCTCTCCCACCTGAAGTCTCCACACGCGAAGGGGCTTCCTAGTGTGTGGAAACATTTTCTCCTTCACAGCTCCCTCCCAGTGGTGCAGGTCCCGTCCTTATTCTTTTGTCTGTTTTTTATTTTTCTTTTGCCCTACCTAGGTACGTGGGGAGCTTCTTGCCTTTTGGGAGGTCTGAGGTCTTCTGACAGCATTCAGTCGGTGTTCTATAGGAGCAGTTCCACGTGTAGATGTATTTCTGATGTATCTGTGGGGAGGAAGGTGATTTCCACTTCTTACTCTTCTGCCATCTTCTCTGACCCCCTGGCCTTTATTATGTTGAGGAAATTTCCCTCTATGCCTATTTTCTGGAGGGTTTTTTTTTTTATCATAAATGCTTGTTGAATTTTGTCAAAAGCTTCCTGTGCATTTTTTCTGCATTGGTTCTTTGTTGTTGTGTATGGTCTTTTTATGGTTGTGGTGAGTGGGGTTTACTCTTCCTTGTGGTGCATGGACTTTCATTGTAGTGGCTTCTCTTGTTATGGAGCACGGGCTCTAGGCTTGTGGGCTTCAGTAGTTGCAGCACGTGGGCTCAGTAGTTGCAGCATGTGGGCTCAGCAGTTATGGCACATGGGCTCTAGAGTGCAGGCTTAGTAGTAGTGGTGCACTAGGCTTAGTTGCTTCATGCACATGAGATCTTCCCAGACCAGGGATTGAACCTGTGTCCCCTGCATTGGCAGGCAGATTCTTAACCACTGTGCCACCAGGGAAGTCTCTTTTGCAATGGTCTTGTTTTAAATTCTTTTTTGTCTGATATGAGAATTGCTACTCTAGCTTTCTTTTGATTTCCTTTTGCATGGAATATATTTTTCCATCCCCTCAGTTTCAGTCGGTATATGTCCCTAGGTGTGAAATGGGTCTCTTGTAGACAGCACATATACAGGTGTTGTTTTTGTATCCATTCAGTCAGTCTATGTCTTTTGGTTGGAGCATTTAATCCATTTACATTGAAGGTAATTACAAATATGTAGGTCTTATTGCCATTTTGTTAGTTGTTTATGATTTGTTTTTGTTGGTCTTTGTTCTCCCTTTCTTTTTCTCCTGTTCTCTTGTGATCTGATGATTTTTTTTAGTGTTGTGTTTGGATTCCTTTTCCTTATTTATGTGTATATCTATTAGAGTTTTGGTTTGTGTTTAACATGAGGTTCTGAAATAGAAGTCTATATATATACCTGATTGTTTTAAGTTGCTGATCTATTAATTTCAATTGTACTTCAAATATCCTGCATTTGTACTCTCCTCTTCTCATGATTATTGCTTTATATATCATATTTCTGTGTGGATAACTTCCTACTTTTACTGAGTGTTTGCCTTTACTTGTGAGCTTTCACATTTTGTAATTTTCGTGTTTCTGGTTTTGACACTTTTTTTTCCACCTAGAGAAGTTCCTTTAGCATTTGTTGTAAAGCTTGTTTGGTGGTGTGAATTCTTTAAGCTTTTGCTTCTCTGTAAAACTTTTGATTCCTCTGTGAACTATAAGTGAGAACCTTCCTGTGTAGAATATTCTTGGTTGTCACTTTTTCTTTACTTTAGATATAATGTGCCACTCCCTTGTGGCCTGCAGATTTTCTGCTGAAAAATCAGCTGATAGCCTTATGAATATTCCCTTGTATATTATTTGTTACTTTTCTCTTCTTGCTTTTAATATTTTCTCATTGTATTTAATTGTCCTCAATTTGATTAATATATATCTTGGTGTGTTCCTCTTTTGGTTGATCTTGTGTGGGGCTCTATGCTCTTCCTAGCCTTGAGTGACTGCTTCCTTACCTATGTTAGGGAAGTTTTCTGCTATTATCTCTTTAAATAACTTCTCAGGCCCTTTCTCTCTCTCTGTTCTCATTCTGGGACCCCTATAATGCGATTGTTGGTGCCTTTGACATTGTCTGAGAGGTCTCTTAACTTGTCCTCATTTCTTTTTGTTTGTTTATTCTGTTCTGCAGCAGTGATTTCCACCACTCTGTTTTCCAGCTGACTTATCCATTCTTCTGCCTCATTTATTCTGCTATTGATTCTAGTATATTTTACATCTCATTTATTATATTCTTCAACTTTGTTTGGTTGTTCTTTATTTTTCCTAATTATTTATTAAAAACTTTTTAAAATTCTTGTTCTTTGCAACCATTCTTTTCCTGAGTTCTTGGATTATCTGTATGATCCTTATGATTGCCTATTATTTGTTCTACTGGGGTTTTATCTTGTTCCTTCATCTGGAACATGTTCCTCTGCTGTCTCATTTTGTATTGACTTCTATTTGTATTTTTATGTATGTGGAAAGTTAGTTATGTTTCTGGGCCTTGGAGAAGTAGCCCTCTGTGGGGGATGTCCTATGTGTCCCAGCAGTACACTCCCCTCTAGTCACCCAATGGCCAGGGACTACCTGGTCCCTGGATATGTTCTGACCTGTTTTGTAGACTCAGTTCCATGGGCTGTCGGACTGTATATTTCTTGCTTGTGGTGTCTGCCCTCTGGTGAATGAGGCTGTTCTAGAGGCTTGTGTAGGCTTCCTGGTGGGAGGGGCCACTGCCTGCCGACTGGTGGCTGGAGTTGTGTCTTGGCTTTCCGGTGGATAAGGACACGTCATGGATCATGTCTAGAGGTGGCTGTAGACTCAGGAATTCTTTAGGTAGCCTGTCTATTGATTAGTGGGACTGTGTTCCTGCCCTGTTGGTTTTATGACCTGATGCATTCCAACACTGCAGCCTGAAGGCTTTTGGATGAGGCCAGATATTGGTGCTAAAGTCCCAAGCAAGATGTCAGCCTTCAGATGAGTACTCCTGTATATGTTCACCAGCCACCTTTATGTCCCAAGAGAGAGCCACAGCTGCACCCACCCCTTCCATAGGAGACCCTTGAAGACCAGAAGGTAGGTCTGGGCCAGGCTCCTTTGAAGTCACTAATTTTGCCCTGGGTCCTGGTGCACATGAGAACTTGTATGCATCCTCCCAGTGTGGAATCTCTGTTTCCCCCTCTCCTGTGGAGCTCCTACAATTAAGATCTGCTGCCCTTCAAACCCAAATGCTTTGGAGGCGCCTCCTCCTGATGCCAGACCCCCAGATTGGTGAGCCTGATGTGGGGCTCAGAACTCTCACTTCCATGGGAGAAGTTACACAATATAATTATTCTCCAGTTTGTTGGTTGCCCATTACAGGATATGGGATTTAATTATATCAAGAGTGCACCTCTCCCTACAATATAATTTAATTTATTCTTTGTCTTTTTATGTAGAATATCTTTTCCGATACATTCCAGTTCTTTTTCTTTTAATTGATGGTTGTTTAGCAGTTAGCTGTGATTTTGGTGTTCTCATGGGAAGAGGTGAGCTCAAGGTCTTCTACTCCACCATTTTGTCTTCTCTCTTCCTCCCCCATTTTTTTAAGAAAAGTTTTGTCAAATATAGAATTCTTGGTTAACAGTTTTATGTTTTAGAACTTTAAATATATCATCTCACTGGCTTCTAGCCACCATGGTTTCTGATGAGAAACTGGTTCTTATTCTTATTGGGAATCACTTCTACATTATGACTCACTTTGCTCTTGATACTTTAAACATTTTCTCATTGTCTTTGGCTAGAGTCAATATTAATGTGTATGAGGGTAGATCCGAGGGTATATCTATTTGGGTTCATCCTATTTTGAGTTTGTTGAGCTTTTAGATGTGCATCAAATCTGGGAAGTTTTTGACCATTATTTTTTAAAATATTTTATCTACCCCTTTCCCTTTCTTCTGTCCCTCTGTGACTCCCCATTACGTATATATTGGTATTCTTGATGATGTCCCATAGGTCTTAGCCTTGTTCATATTTTTTCCTCTCTGATTCTCAGACTGGATAATTTCAACTGTCCTATCATAAGGGTGTTCTTCCTTTTCAAATCTGCCGTTGAAACACTCTAGTGAAATTTTCACTGAAGTTATGATGCTTTTCTACTCAAAAATTTCTATTTAGCTCATTTTTATAATTAACATCTTATTATTAACATTTTATATTATTTCATATATATTTTCTTACTTCCTCTTAGTTGTTTTTCCATGGATCTACTTAGCTCTTTGAGCATATTTGGGACAGTTGATTTAAAGTCCTCATCTAGCAGGAGATATTTAAGATGGTGGAGGAGTAAGACATGGAGATCACCTTTCTCCCCACAAATACATCAAAAATACATCTACATGTGGAAAAACTCCCACAGAACACCTACTCATGTTGGCAGAAGACCTCAGACTTCCAAAAAGGCAGGAAAATGCCCATGTACCTGGGTAGGGTAAAAGAAGAAAGAAAAAGCAGAGACAAAAGAATAGGGATGGGACACACACCTCTGGGAAGGAGCTGTGAAGGAGGAAAATTCTCCACACACTAGAAAGCCCCTTCACTGGCCGAGATGGGGGGGGGGTGGGAGGGAAGCTTTGGAACCATGGAGGAGAGTCCAGCAACAGGGCTGGAGAGAGCAAAGTGGAGAGATTCCTGCACAGAGGATCAGTGCCAACCAGCCTGAGACACTCGTCTGCTCACCCGCCAGGGTGGGTGGGAGCTGGGAGCTGAGGCTCAGGATTCAGAGGTGAGATCCCAGGGAGAGGACTGGGGTTGGCTGCTTGAACAAAGCCTGAAGGAGGTTAGTGTGCCACATCTAGCCCAGAGGGAGTCCAGGAAAAAGTCTGGAACTGCCTAAGAGGCAAGAGACCATTGTTTCACAGTGCACAAGGAGAGGGGATTCAGAGCACTGCCTAAAGGAGCTCCAAAGAGAGGCACAAGCCACAGCTATCAGTGCAGATCCCAGAGATGAGCATGAAACTCTAAGGCTGCTGCTGCAGCCAACAAGAAGCCTGTGTGCAAGCACAGGTCACTATCCACACCTCCCCTCCCAGGAGCCTGTGCAGCCAACCACTGCCAGGGACCCGTGATCCAGAGACAATTTCCCTGGGGGAACACAGAGTGCACCTCAGGCTGTTGCAATGTCACGCCAGCCTCTAGCACCACAGGCTCACCCCATATTCCGTATACCTTCCTCCCCCCAGCCTGAGTGAGCAAGACCCCCCTAATCAGCTGCTACTGTAACTCCATCCTGTCTGAAAGAAGAACAGATGCCCTTGGGTGACTTACATGAAGAGACAGGGCCAAATCCAAACCTGAATATCAGGAGCAGTGCAAACAAAGAACAGAAAGGGAAATTTCTCCATGCAGCCTCAGGAGCAGGGAATTAAATCCCCACAATCGGAGCCGAGGGGAAGATGGCGGAAGAGTAAGTCACAGAGATCACCTTGCTCCCCACAGATACACTGGAAATACATCTACATGTTGAACAACTCCTATAGAACACATACTGAATGCTGGCAGAAGACCTCAGACCTCCCAAAAGGCAAGAAAGTCCCCATGTACCTGGGTAGGGAAAAAGGAAAAAGAATAAACAGAGACAAAAGGATAGGGATGGGACCTGCAGCAGTGGGAGGGAGCTGTGAAGGAGGAAAGGTTTCCACACACTAGGAAGCCCCTTCACGGGTGGAGACTGCAGGCGGCGAAGGGGAAAAGCTTCGGAGCCACAGAGGAGAGCACAGCAACAGGGGTGCAGAGGGCAAAGTGGAGAGATTCCCGCACAGATGATCGGTGCCAACTGGGACTGACCAGACCGAGAGGATTGTCTGCTCACCTGCCAGGGCTGGTGGGGCTGGGAGATGAAGCTCGGGCTTCGGTTGGAGCGCAGGGAGAGGACTGGGGTTGGCGGCGTGAACACAGCCTGCAGGGGGTTAGTGCAGCATGGCTAGCCGGGATGGAGACCAGGGAAAAGTCTGGACTGGACGAAGAGGCAAGAGACATTTTCTTCCCTCTTTGTTTCCTGGTTCACGAGGAGAGGGGATTAAGAGCTCTACTTAAAGGAGCTCCAGAGACGAGCGTGAGCCGCAGCTAACAGCGCAGACCACAGAGACGGGCATGAGACACTAAGGCTGCTGCTGCCACCACCAAGAAGCCTGTGTGCGAGCACATGTCACTATCCACAATCCCCTCCTGGGGAGCCTGTGCAGCCCACCACTGGCAGGGTCCCAGGATCCAGGGACAACTTCCCCAGGAGAACGCTCGGTACGCCATGGGCTGGTGCAACATCACGTCGGCATCTGCTGCTGCAGGCTCATCCCACACTCCGTACCACTCCATCCCCCAACCTGAGTGAGCCAGAGTCCCCAAAGCAGCTGCTCCTTTAATCCCGTCCTGTCTGAGCAAAGAATAGATGCCCTCCGACGACCTACATGCAGAGGCAGAGCCAGATCCAAAGCTGAGCCCCAGGAACTGTGAGAACAAAGAAGAGAAAGGAAATCACCCCCAGCAGCCTCAGAAGCAGCGGATTAAAACTCCGGAAACAACTTGATCTACCTTGTATCTGTGGAATATATGAATAGACAACGAATCATCCCAAAATGAGGAGGTGGACTTTGAGAGCAAGATTTATGATTTTTTCCCCTTTTGCTCTTTTAGTGAGTGTGTATGTGTATGCGTCTGTGTGAGATTTTGTCCATATAGCTTTGCTTCCACCATTTTTCTTAGGGTTCTATCCATACATTTTTGTTTTCTATTTTTTTAAAAACAATTCTTTTTCTTAATAATAATTTTTTATTTTAATAGCTTTATTTTATTTTATATTATCTTCTTTCTTTCTTTCTTTCCTTCCTTCCCTCCTTCCTTCCTTCTTCCTTCCCTCTCTCCCTCCCACCTTCCCTCTGTTCCTTCTCTCTTTCTTTCTTTCCTTCTTTCTTTCTTTCTTTCTTTCTTTCTTTCTTTCTTTCTTTCTTTCTTTCTTTCTTTCTTTCTAGGGAGAGCCAACTTCAGGAAACTGGTTCACAAGAGGCCTCCCAGCTGCACATAATATCAAATGGCGAAAATCTCCCAGAGATCTCCAACTCAACACCAGCACTCAGCTTCACTAAATGACCAGCAAGCTACAATGCTGGACGCCCTATGCCAAACAACTAGCAAGACAGGAACACAATCACACACATTATCAGAAAAGCTGCTTAAAATCATAATAAGTCCACAGACACCCCAAGACACACCACCAGATGTACACCTGCCCAACAGAAAGACAAGGTCCAGCCTCATTCATCAGAACACAGGCACTAGTCCCCTCCACCAGGAAGCCCACACAACCCACTGAACCAACCTTAGCCACTGGGGACAGACACCAAAAACAACGGGAACTACGAACCAGCAGCCTACAAAAAGGAGACTGCAAACACAGTAAGGTAAGCAAAATGAGAAGACAGAAAAACACACAGCAGCTGAAGGAGCAAGATAAAAACCGACCAGACCTAACAAATGAAGAGGAAATAGGCAGTCTACCTGAAAAAGATTTCAGAATAATGATAGTAAAGATGATCCAAAATCTTGGAAATGGAATAGACAAAATGCAAGAAACATTTAACAAGAAACTAGAAGAACTAAAGATGAAAGAAGCAACAATGAACAACACACCACTGGCATTTTTCACAGTAGTAGAACAAAAAATTTCACAAAAGACCCCGAATAGTAAAAGCATTCTTGAGAACGAAAATCGGAGCTGGAGGAATCAGGCTTCCTGACTTTAGACTATGCTACAAAGCTACAGTAATCAAGACAGTATGGTACTGGCACAAAAATACTCCAGATGGAATCAATAGCAGAATAACTGAGGCAGAAGAACGGATAAGTGTCCTGGAAGATAAAATAGTGGATAACTACTGCAGAGCAGATTAAAGAAAAAAGAATGAAAAGAACTGAGGACAGTGTCAGAGATCTCTGGCACAACATTAAACGCACCAACATTCGAATTGTAAGGGTTCCAGAAGAAGAAGAGAAAACGAAAGGGACTGGGAAAATATCTGAAAAGATTATAGTTGAAAACTTCCCTAATATGGGAAAGGAAATAGTTAATCAAGCCCAGGAAGCACAGAGAGTCTCATACAGGATAAATCCTAGGAGAAACACACCAGGACACATACTAATCAAACTGTCAAAAATTAAATACAAAGAAAACATATTAAAAGCAGCAAGGAAAAAACAATTATTAACACACAAGGGAATCCCCACAAGGTTAACAGCTGATCATTCAGCAGAAATTCTGCAAGCCAGAGGGGACTGGCAGGACATAATTAAAGTGATGAAGGAGAAAAACCTGCAACGAAAATTACTGTACCCAGCAAGGATCTCATTCAGATTTGATGGAGAAATTAAAACCTTTACAGACAAGCAAATGCTGAGAGAGTTCAGCACCACCAAACCAGCTTTACAACAAATACTAAAGGAATTTCTCTAGGCAAGAAACACAAGAGAAGGAAATGACCTGCAATAATGAAACCAAAACAATTAGGAGAATGGGAATAGTCATATACATACTGATAGTTACCTTAAATGTAAATGGACTATATGCTCCCACCTAAAGACACAGATTGGCTGAATGGATACAGAAACAAGACCCATATATATCCTGTCTACAAGAGACCCACTGAAGACCTAGAGACACATACAGACTGAAAGTAAGGGGATGGAAAAAGATATTCCATGCAAATGGAAACCAAAAGAAAGCTGGAGTAGCAATTCTCATATCAGACAAAATAGACTTTAAAATAAAGACTATTAAGAATACACATTTTTCTCAAGTGCTCATGGAATATTCTCTTTCATAAATCAAGCAATGGTAAATTTAAGAAAACTGAAATTGTATCAAGTATCTTTTCTGACCACAGTGCTATGTGACTAGATACAAATTACAGGAAAAGATCTGTAAAAAATACAAACACATGGAGGCTAAACAATACACTACTTGATAAAGAAGTGATCACTGAAGAAATCAACGAGGAAATTAAAAAATACCTAGAAACAAATGAAAATGGAGACACGATGACACAAAATCAATGGGATGCAGCCAAAGCAGTTCTAAGACGGATGGTTATAGCAATACAATCCTACCTTAAGAAAAAGGAAACCTCTCGAATAATCAACCTAACCTTGCACTTAAAGCAATTAGTAAAGAAGAACAAAAATTTCCCAAAGTTAGCAGAAGGAAAGAAATCATAAAAATCAGATCCGAAATAAATGAAAAATAAATGAAGGAAATGATAGCAAAGATCAGTAAAACTAAAAACTGGTTCTTTGAGAAGATAAGCAAAATTGAGAAACCGTTAGCCAGACTCATCAAGAAAAAACGGGAGAAGACTCACATCAATAGAACTAGAAATGAAAAAGGAGAAGTAACAACTGACACTGCAGAAATACAAAGGAACATGAGAGATTACTACCAGCAACTCTATGCCAATAAAATGGAAAACCTTGAAGAAATGGACAAATTCCTAGAAATGCACAGCCTGCCAGGACTGAATCAGGAAGCAATAAAATATGAACAGACC
Organism: Neophocaena asiaeorientalis asiaeorientalis; assembly: GCF_003031525.2. Lineage (NCBI taxonomy): Eukaryota > Metazoa > Chordata > Mammalia > Artiodactyla > Phocoenidae > Neophocaena > Neophocaena asiaeorientalis. The sequence goes on from NW_020172726.1 coordinate 513,658, forward strand.
AATCATAAGCACTGAAATTGAAACTGTGATTAAAAATCTTCCAACAAAAAAAGCACAGACCAGATGGCTTCACAGGGGAATTCTATCAAATATTTATAGAAGAGCTAACACCTTTCCTTCCCAAAGTCTTCCAAAATACTATAGAAGGAGGAACACTTCCAAACTCATTCTATGAGGTCACCATCACTCTAATACCAAAACCAGACAAGGATGTCACAAAGAAAGAAAACTACAGGCCAATATCACTGATGAACATAGATGCAAAAATCCTCAACAAAATACTAGCAAACAGAATCCAACAGCACATTAAAAGGATCATACACCATGATCCAGTGGGATTTACTCCAGGAATGCAAGGATTCTGCAATATACCCAAATCAATAAACGTGATAAACCATATTAACAAACTGAAGGAGAAAAACCAAATGATCATTTCAATAACTGCAGAGAAAGCTTTTGAGAAAATTCAACACGCAATTATGATAAAAACCCTGCAGAAAGTAGGCATAGAGGGAACTTTCCTCAACATAATAAAGGCCATATATGACAAACCCACAGCCAACATCATCCTCAATGATGAAAAACTGAAAGCATTCCCACTAATATTAGGAACAAAACATGGTTGCCCACTCTCACCACTCTTCTTCAACATAGTTTTGGAAGTTTTAGCCACAGCAATCAGAGACAAAGCAATCTACACATTCAATGTAATCCCTATCAAACTACCACTGGCATTTTTCACAGTAGTAGAACAAAAAATTTCCCAAAAGACCCCGAATAGTAAAAGCATTCTTCAGAACGAAAATCGGAGCTGGAGGAATCAGGATTCCTGACTTTAGACTATGCTACAAAGCTACAGTAATCAAGACAGTATGGTACTGGCACAAAAACAGAAAGATAGATCAAAGGAGCAGAACAGAAAGCCCAGAGATAAACCAACGCACATATGGTCACCTTATCTTTGATAAAGGAGGCAGGAATAGTAGAGTGGAGAAAGGACAGCCTCTTCAATAAGTGGTTCTGGGAAAACTGGACAGGTACATGTAAAAGTATGATATTAGATCGCTCCCTAACACCATACACAAAAATAAGCTCAAAATGGATTAAAGACCTAAATGTAAGGCCAGAACCTGTCAACCTCTTAGAGGAAAACATAGGCAGAACACTCTATGACATAAATCACAGCAAGATCCTTTTTGACCACCTCCTAGATAAATGGAAATACCAACAAAAATAAACAAATGGGACCTATGAAACTTCAAGCTTTTGCACAGCAAAGGAAACCATGAACAAGACCAAAAGACAACCCTCAGAATTGAAGAAATAATATTTGCAAATGAAGGAACTGACAAAGGATTAATCTCCAATAATTATAAGCAGCACATGCAGCTCAATAACAAAAAAACAAACAACCCAATCCAAATATGGGCAGAAGACCTAAAGAGACATTTCTCCAAAGAAGATATACAGACTGCCAACAAACACATGAAAGAATGATCAATATCATTAATCATTAGAGAAATGCAAAGCAAAACTACAATGAGATAGCCTCTCACACCAGTCGGAATGGCCATCATTAAAAATCTAGAAGCAATGAATTCTGGAGAGGGTGTGGAGAAAAATCTCACACCAGTCTGAATGGCCATCATCAAAAAATCTAGAAACAATAAATGCTGGAGAGGGTGTGGAGAAAAGGGAACACTCCTGCACTGCTGGTGGGAATGTGAATTGGTTCAGCCACTATGGAGAACAGTATAGAGGTTCCTTAAAAAACTACAAATAGAACTACCATATGATCCAGCAATCCCACTACTGGGCATATACCCTGAGAAAACCATAATTCAAAAAGTGTCATGTACCAAAATGTTCATTGCAGCTCTATTTGCAGTAGCCCAGAGATGGAAGCAACCTAAGTGTCCATCATTGGATGAATGGGTAAAGAAGATGTGGCACATATATAAAATGGAATATTACCCAGCCATAAAAAGAAATGAAATTGAGCTATTTGTAATGAGGTGGATAGACCTAGAGTCTGTCATACAGAGTGAAGTAAGTCAGAAAGAGAAAGACAAATACCGTATGCTAACACATATATATGGAATTTAAGAAAAAAAAATGTCATGAAGAACCTAGGGGTAAGA